>NW_007245983.1:176445-190956 GCF_000164805.1 Carlito syrichta
AAAAAAAAAAAAAAAAAAAAAAGACTAAATCCAGTGCACTGTCAGAGTGAGAACTACTCAGTGAAAAAATCCCTCAGGCTCCTTACAATTCTTGCAGTACCACATTTGCCTCTTCCCAAAGGAGACCCTTTAAATCATTTTTTAGCTGATTATTTTGTTATTTAGCCACCATTCTTTCTAAATAATATGCTGGGGGTAGCTAATTTTATCCACCCAGTTTTGATTAGTTGAATATTTAGTGTTTGTATTATTATAACGGTAAAATGCTTTTGACAACTAAGGGACATAGTAAACTATGATTTTTTTTTCTTTCCTTTGTGACTTTTTACTTTTTTTTGGAACAAATTATGTCTTTCTTGGTTTTTGTTTTAACTTATCACTAGTTAAATCTCAGTCTCCAGTTATCTAAGTCTTCTTTTAGGTTCTCCATATTTGTCAGCTAATTTTATTAGCTCTTGATTATATTTATTTATTTATTTATTTTTGAATTGGCATCTCACTCTGTTGCCCAGGCTAGAGTGCAGTGTCATGATCATGGCTCACCACAGCCTCAACCTCCTGGGCTCATTCCACCTCGACCTCCTGAATAGCTGAGACGACAGGCTTGAGCCACCATGCTCAGCTAATTTTTATTTTTATTTTTGGTAGAGATGAGGTCTTGCTATGTTGCCTAGGCTCGAACTCCTGGGCTCAAGTAATCCTCTAACCTTGGCCTCCAAAAGTGTTGGGGTTGCAGGCATGAGCCACTGCCTCCAACCTCTAGTCTCTTAAGTTTATCTTTGTGATGAATTGTCTCCCAGAGACTCAGAACTGTTCCCCTCAACATATGCTGCTTAGCTGTCATCCCAGAATTGCTTTTCATTGTTATCCTGGCAATTCTTTATTTCTCTTCTATATCGAATTCCCTTTTTCCTATATCCTGTTTGCCTTTTCTTATTTACTCTCTGGTTAGTGCAGCATCTTCTGAGGTAACTTCCTGAGAAAGAGTGAATATAACATAAAATATTCAAGGTTCTGCACTTCTACAAATGTGTTTCATTTACTCTCACATTAATGATGGTTTTAGTATATGTCAAATTTGAAAAGTATTGCTACATTGCTTTCTAGCTTCTACTATTTCTTAAGAAATATGAAACATTCTAATTCTGTATTCTTTTAAAGCAACCTTCCAGTCTCTGGAAGCATATAGAATCCTTTCTTTTTCTCTAACAATTTTTCAGTTTCTCAACAATGTGCTCTTATCTGGGCATATTTTTAACCATGCTGCTTGGCATATATTTGGTAAATTCTTTTAATCTGCAAACTCTGCCATTTTCTTGAGTTAGTCCATGATTTTCTCCCCTGCATTTTTTTTTTTTTTCCCTGTTCTAGCTTTTGGGAACTTTTATTCATATATTGGACCTTCTGGTCTAGTTGTCTGATTTTTTTGTTTTTTATTGTCTATTCTTCATTCATTTTGCTGTTTAGGAAATTTTTTCCTTTAGGAAATTTTCTCTCCTCTATCTTCTCTTTTATTGAGATTTTTCATTTCTCTAAATTTTCCTTTCATATATAGATACAGATGTCTTTTATTGAGGTTTTTCATTTCTTTAAATTTTCCTTTCATATATAGATATAGATGTATGTGTGTATATATAACACATATATACATACATATACATATAAAATTTTCTTATGGTTGAACTATCTCTCTTACCTTTGAGAATATCAATGAGTATTTAAAAATTCTTCTCCCTGCCTGGTATCTGTTTCCTCTGTGTTGGTTTTTTTGTTTGTTTGCTTTTGTCTTTCATATTAAAGACTTTACACATTAGAGTATCATAATTCTTACTTGTCTGCTCATATTTAAGAGTGGAACCTTGCAAACCGATCAGCAGCTTTGAGAGGGTGGGTAGGGCTGATTCCAGCCAAGCTGGACTTATTAGTTGGGTAATCTTTTATGTCAGTATCTTGAAGTCTTTGTTGCCTGATCACGTCTACCAGCAAAAATGCAACTATTCTGCCTGGAATGGAAAAGTCTGATGACAAGCATGATGCCATGTTTTCTCTGGAGAGGGAAGGAGGGAGGGAGAGAGGGAGAGGAAAGGGGGATGGTGGGGAGAGAGAGAGAGAAAGAGAGAATGTTCATAGATCCATGTATCTTTATGTTCCCACTGCTTTACACTTAAAAGATTCTTAGTCAATATATGTTGAATGGTTAAACAAAGGCACTATTATCCTTTTTTTATACTTGAGGAAACTTTGCCTGTGGCGGTTCAGTATCTTGCCAGATATTTCTAGCACCAGTCTTTCTCATTCTAAAACTCATGCCTTTTCTACACTTAAAAAAAACAGAGTTTTTCAGGCTATTCTGAGCCTAGTTTCAGAAAAGTAGAACAATTGAAATACTGAGATTTGTATATGGCCCATATTTTGGCTCTTAGATTTCCATTGGGGTAAACTAGACAAGTTGATTAGCCTTACCTATGATAATATAGTACTAGTGCTAGTTTTGTTTTGTTTTTTAAAGCCCTCTGTCATTTTGGACGTACTTCTTTTTGTTCTGCTTTTTGTTTTTTCCTTGGAAGAAGAAAATCCTTTTGAGCATTTAAATATTTATGACAGAGCTGAATCCCTGCCAGAGAAAATGACACGTTTGTCAAACAGGCATGTTTATCTAAATATTCTCACCCTAAAATATTTGAATGATGTCTACAGATTGCTGCAGTCTACTAAGAAGGCATTCACAATAAGATTCAGTTATGTTATGAGCTCTTCTGCCAGTCAATCTCACTCTCGTTTCATTTCTTTCTTGGTGCTTTGAAAGATCTGCTCTTTGTTTTTGGTGTCCTACAGTTATACTGTGATATGTATAGTTTTGGTTTAACCTGTTGGGATTTGTTCAACTTCTGAAATTAGTAGGTTGGAGTTTTTTGTACTGTTGGGAAATTCTCAGTTATTGTCTCTTCAAGTACTGATGATACTTCAGCCTTCTCTCTCATTGCCGTGTGGAACTCTGATTAAATATGTGTATTAGACATTCACACTATATTTTCTACATTTCTTAACCTCTCTTCTATATTTTCCATCATTTTGTTTCTTTGGTTGGGATTTGTATAGTTTCTTCTAATCGAACTTTTGGTTCCAAATTCCCTCTTCAGCTGTGTGTATCTTGCTCTTAAGCCCATCTATTGAATTATATGTTGCTTATGGCATTTTTCATTTCTAGAAGTTCTGTGTGATTCTTTTTCAAATAGTCCGTTGCCCTTTTTATTTTTTATTTTTTGAAAGGAGGATTTATTGAGGGGACAGAAAAGCTCCCACAATGGGAGGGGCCCCGAGGGGGTTACCCTGTTGCCCTTTTTATAGTTTTCTGTTTTCAAGCTTGTTCTTTATTTCTTTGAACTAAATCAGCATGCTTATTATTTATAATCTAATTTCTAGTCCTGAAATTTTTGCTATCTTTGGGATTTTGCTGTCTAAGATACCCTTTGCTGTTTTTGTGTCCCTGTCATACTTGATTATTTTTTTACCATTTCTTCCCTTTATCCTTAAAATTATTGGTGCAAAGTTTATGGAGTCCTGAAATGAAGGTACACATTCATGCAGAGAGGGTCTGTGTTTACCTATGCCATACACTTGGAGGCACTGCCAGTTTGGGACCATGCTTTTGGGATCACCTAGATGACAGAAACTTGGGCTGCAGATATGCAAAGGGTTGACTTACACTGAAAACCATCAGGAACTAATTTTTTTTTTTTTCCTTCTTGGTCTTTGCTCAGCTCAGCACCAAGAAAAATTTCTTTGCAATCCTATGAGGAGTGGCGAGCCTAGGGGGAAGAAGGCATCATGTTTGGCTTGGGTTCACCTTTATACTGAGAATGTAGCCCTTTAGGATTTCAATTTTGTGTGGGGTGAGTTTTCTATTAGATTCCCATTGGGGCAGTTGCTGAGTTCTAACCTTTGTCCCCTTCTCCAGATAAGATCTTTGAAACCTAAATCCAAGTTGCTGGATTGCCTCAGGACAAAAGAGTTCTGGAATCTGCTTTTTTTCTCGGTCTTCTCCCCAGAATTTTCCACATCTTTCTGACATTTTATCAGTGGCATGCCCCTAGGTTTGGTCCTTGTTCTTTTCCAGCTACAGCTGACTCCCCAATGAGCTTATTTAGTTTTATGACTTTCTCTATGTTGACAGCTTCTAAATTTATATTTCCAGGCAACTTGATTCTGAAACTTGACTCAAATGTTATCTACCTACTCCATATCTCTAATTGGTAATTCTATTAAAGATTGATAAGTAAACGTGCCCAAGAGACAGTTCTTAGACTTTTCCACATACAGCTTTCCCCATTTCAGTTAATGGCTATTATGCTTTTGTAGCCAGAATCCTTGGTTCTTGGTATTAGAGATTTTCTTCATATCCTACCACATCCATTTCAGGAAATCTTGTTGACACTAATATATATATATTTTTTTTTTTTTTTGGATCAGGATCTCACTCTGTCATCCAAGCTGGAAATCATGGCTTACTTACTGTAGCTTAACCTTTCGGGCTCAGGGGATCTTCCCATTCTCAGCCTCCAGAGTATCTAGGACTACAGGTGCACACCAATACGCCTGGCTAATTTTTTTTTTTTTAATTTTTTGCAGAGACAAGGCCTTGCTATGTTATGACTGGTCTCAAACTATTGGCCTCAAGCAGTCCTCCTGCCTTGGCTTCCCAAAGTACTGGGATTACAGGTGTGAGCCACCACGCCTGACCTGTATATCCCAAATCTTATTACCTTCGCAGCCTCCTCCTGGTTCATGCTACCATTATCATTCACCTGAATTATTGCAGGAGCATTCTATCTAGTCTTTTTTTTTTTTAGCTGGAGTCTTACTCCATCACCCAGGCTAGAGTGCAGTGGCTACCCCAGTTGACCTGCTAGCCTCAGGCGATCCTTCTGCCTCAGCCTTCCAAGTAGCCGGAACTATAGGCACGCGCTACCATGCCGGGTTAATTTTTTTATTTATTGTAGAAATGAGGTCTCACCATGTTTCCCAGGCTGGTCTCAAACACGTGGACTCGGGCAATCCTCTCTCCTTGGCCTCCCAAAGTGCTGGGATTACAGGCTTGAGCCATCACGCCCAACCTCTACCTAGTCTTTTGCCTTCTGTTTTTGTTCTCCTACAAGTGTGCCTGTGAGATAGGTATGTCACTTCTCTATTCAAAAGCACCAAAGATCTGCCTTCTCACTCATAGTGAAGGCTTTATTTTTTCTGCTGACACTCATACGTCCCCATCTCCCAACTTCTCTCCTACTGGTCTCCTGACTGCTCAGTTCTCTTCACCTGCATTGACCTCTTTGCTGTTCCTTAAACAGACTTCGCTCTGGATCCTTGCATTCTGTTTTCTCTAACCTGAATCCTCTTTTAGCAGTTAACTTTTGTATAGTGACTACCAGTGCCACGCACTGTTCTCAGCACTTTATGTATATACATTTAATCCCCATACAAAACAATGTATTGATTTTATTGTCCCCTCATTTTACTGATAAGAAAACCTAGCAAAGAAAGGTTAAGTAATTGACCCAAGATGACCTAGTTGGGATATAAACACAATCTGACTTTCAAGTCTTTGCTCTTAACTGTATTCTATGCTGTGCTCCCATATGTAGCACTTGTCATCTTCTATGATATTCTGTAATTTATTTATTTTGTTTACTGTGGTCTCAACCCGCCACTTCCACCCTCATGTAAATGTCACCTATGGAAGACAGTTTCTTCTCTTTGTTTTGTTTACTGCTGTGTGTCTAGTACCTAAAACAGTGTCTAGTCCATAGATTCAGTGAGTATTTGTTAGAGAATAGAACTTTAAAAAGGACACTATATACTATTATAAGCAAATACATTTTAAAATCTTAGTAAAAGAGATTATTTCCTGGGGAAAAAATTGAATGGCTATTTGAAGGAAATCTGAAAAGCCCAATCACTGGATATGAGTAGAGGAAAGTTATCAAAGTTACTTTCTTTCCCCCCCAAGAAAGTTTTCTAGCCCTTCTGGGTTTACTAATAAATACTTTTAAACTTTTAGAGCCAGATATATAATTTCAGGGCAATGAAAAAAATCAGAACTTTTGTATTCATTCTTTAGCAGTCAGGTTACAAAGCACTTGTATGACTTTGAGGATATCCTTGGTCTCTTCTGAATCTCTCTTTCCTTCTCTAGAAAATAGATTGTCAATACTGTTCTTACAGGATTGTTATGATTGCAGATTCAAACCTAAGAAGCCTGATAGTTCCTGGAAAGTAGTTGGCACTCAGTAAATGGTAGGAATTATGATGACGACACTATTTCTATATAAAAATAGCACACACAATGTGGTACATTTATACAATGGGTTATTATGCAGCCATAAAGAAGAATAAAATCATGGACTTAGCAGCAAATTAGATGGAATTGGAGACCATCATACTAAGTGGACTATCACAGAAACAAAGAACTAAATACTGCATGTTCTCACTCATAAGTAAACACTAGTCAGATTAGCACAAGGGAGGGATTGGGAGTTGCTGGACCCTGCTAGGGGAGGGAGGGCGGGAGAAACGAGAGTGGAGGGCACGAGACAACATAAAAGGTACCTGGTCCACTACCAGGGGGAGTGAAGGCCAGTTAGAAACCCAAGCTGCACTTGCATGCAGCCTACTTATGTAATTAACTCTCACTTGTACCCCACATCTCCATAATAATAATTTTTAAAAACAGCACACACAAAAGAGAACTCTACTCCAGATTAATTTATCAGTATAGAATAGAAAATTTTAAATAAAATACTAGCAAATAGGCTTTTTCATAGAAAAATCTATCAAAAAAGTTATCTGATTTATGCATGAAGGTTAAGTATGTGAAAATCAATTAATATGGTATACTATGTAATAGGATAAACAAAATCACATGCTTATCTCAATGATAATTTTATTAAATCTAATAAAATTCAGTACCCATTCTTAACTAAAACACTAACCTATGATGAAAAGGTTCTATATTAGCCAACTTTGTACTTAAAGTAAGAAACCCATAAAAGTATTTTAATTAAAGTAAGAGGCCGGGTGCAGTGGCTCAAACCTGTAATCCCAGCACTTTGGGAGGTCGAGGTGAGGGGATTGCCCAAGCCCACGGGCTCAAGACCAGCCTGGGCCAGTTGGTGAGAACTCATCTCTACAATATATCAAAAAATTAGCCAGGCATGGTAGCATGCGCCTGTAGTTCTGACTACTTGGAAGACTGAGGCAGAAGGATCACCTAGGTCCAGCAGGTCGATGCTGGGGTGGCTGTGAACATGCCACTGCACTCCAGCCTGGGTGACAGAGTGAGACTCTGACTCAAAATATAATAATAAAAAATAAAATAAGAAAAGAGAATGCTTGCTATTACCGTTGTGATAAAATCTTGTTTTAGTCCTGACTAGAAATTCACAACATTCTAAAAATAAAACAGTAACAAAAGTTGTTCATACTAGCTAGCTGTGGTAGCTCATCCCTGTAATCCCAGCACTTTGCAAGACCAAGGTGGGAGGATTGCTTGAGCCCAGGAGTTCAAGACCAGCCTGGGCAACATAACGAGTCCATATCTCTACACACACACACACAATTTATTTAGACTAGTAAAAGAGAACAGTACATATTGGAAAAAATAGATGAAAATCATTAGTTGCAAATGATAAGATTTTTTACATTTAGAAAAACTACTAATGTGAATATAAATTCAACAAAGAGTTACATATGCGGAGAACAAAAAAATCGGTACTAACCTTATATATGAGTGATAATGGTCAGTTAAAATTTCTTCAATCTGTGTTCCATTTGTGTACATATGCCATAATTTTTCTTAAATTTAAAGACATTGAATCATACAATTCATATATATGAGCAGTTAGGAGACATTTCCCCCAAAAACTTGCAAATAAAGATAATATTTGGTAGTTAAATGGTAAAATAATTATTGACTGGATCAGAGCAGAGACACCATAAGAAACTTTCCCAGGCCTCAAATGTCATTATAATCTGATAGAAATCATTAATATGTTTTGTTGGAACTCCCCAAGAAAATCCCCAGTTTCAGTGATGTGCTAAGAAGATTCACGGGACTCAGCATATCGTCATACTCACTACTAAGATTTATTACAGTGAAAGGATACAGAACAAAATCAACAAAGAAAAAAGATAAATGTGGTGAGATGTGGAGAAAACTAGGTGCAAATTTGCAAGGGCCCTCTCTCAGCGAGTAGAGTCACACAGAATACAGATAAGTCCTCCACAAGTTGTGGCAACACAGATGAAATATTGTCTCCCAAGGAAGCTCATTAAGGACTCGGTGCCTAGGGTTTTTATTGGAAACTGATTGTGTGACACTCTGCCTGGCTCCTACCAAAATGCCAGACTCCCAGAAGGAAAGCAAGTATTCAGCATAAACTGTCTCTTCTGCACAAATAGTCTAGACAGAGTAAGCCACTCTTTGTCAGTTCTGCTCATGGTGGGAGCCCTCCCCAAATCAAGGTTCCCAGAAGCCAAAGGGGCAGCTTTGTAAGCAGACCTTTCAAAGGATGGCAGTCAGGCTTGCTATGGTAATTCTCCTCTATGCAATATTTTTTTTTAAAGTCAAGAGAGAGGTGTTGGTTAGCAAGGAAAGCAAAGAAAAAGGAGACTTTGGGAAATAAACAATAGTGATGTCCATTTTAGCACTAATTAAGGGCAAGAGAAGCATGGCCAAGGATTTCTAAGGCCATCTCTACAATGTGGAAGAATGCCTCAATCTGCTTTATACACGGAATGTTCCTTAATATCATTCAACTTATTTCCTTTGTTTAGATTACCAGATATTTCTAATTTTCTTATTTATTTTATATTTTTGGTATTGATATTATATTCACAAAGTCACAAAATCAAATTGTAAAGACATTGTTAAATCTCTTTCTCCCACCTAGTCCCCATTTAGTAAGTTCTCATCTCTTCCTATAGGTCATCATTTTTGTCTGTTTCTTATTTATCCTTCTAGGAAAAAATTTTAAATGGATATACAGCCAAAACAAATATGTAGTCTTTAGTCTTATCAGCTATATAAATGGTAGTAACATCCTACATACATTCTGCTCTCTTATCTGTTTTTCATTTAGTAAGAAATGCTGGAGATCTTTCATATCTATTCATAAAGATTTCTATTCTTTTTTTAATAATTACATATTAGTCTATTTAGGTTTCTTATTTCTTTTTTAACTTTCCCCTTTAAAGTCATCCATTGTATTATTGTAGCATAATTTATTCTATCAGTCCTATATTGCTGGTCATTTAGTTGCTTCCAATCCTTCACTATTACTAATAGTGATGTAATTTAATGTGTTTAAGAGTATACCTGTAGGGAAAATTTCTAGCTTTGAAATTTCTGGGTCAATGAAATATGTGTTTGGGTTTAATAAACACTGTCAAATTAAACTGTCTTCTAAAGTGTTTGTAGCAACTTATACTCTGCCATCTACATAGGAGCAACTGTTTCCTTGCATTCTTCCCAACAGTATATATTCTCAGACTTTTAGAAATTTTGTTAAACTGATATATTTAAAAATATTTTACCATAGCTTTGATTTTATTTCTTTTCCTATCAGTAAGGTTAATCATCTTTTCATGTATGTGAACCAATTATATTCCTTTTCTGTAAATTCTCTGTTATCTTCCACTCATTTTTCTGTGGAGTCAGTGATTTTTGTTTTATGGATTTACAGCTCTTTCTATGCTCAGGAGATTAATCCTTTGTAATGTGAGTTTCACTTACGTATTTTCCTCTGTTCGTTATTTGACTTTTGATTTAATATGACTTTATTTTACTATGCGCAGACTTTTTATTTTTATGTAACTGGAGTTATATAAATCATAGTGAACATAAGCTAGGAAGATCTTCTAGATCACATGGATAACTTATTTTATTGTAATTTATTTGACCTCTTTTATAGTTTAATTTTTTACGTTTTAAGCTTTGATATATTCGGAATTTGTTTTTTATTTTTGAGTCGGAGTCTTACTCTGTCACCAGGCTAGAGTGCAGTGGCATGCTCACGGTCACCATAGCCTTGACCTGATCCTTCCGCCTCAGCCTTCCAAGTAGCTGGAACCACAGGCACACCATCACACCCACTAATTTTTTTATTATTGTAGAGACGAGGCGTCACTATGTTGCCCAGGCTGGTCTCAACCCCTGTGCTCAGGCAGTCCTCTCACCTCCGCCTCTCAAAGTGCTAGGGTTACAGGCACATGCCCAGCTCATATTTGGAATTTCTATCAGTGTATAGCATGAAATGTGAAGCTAGTTGTCTTCTAGATTGCCAACCAGTTTTTCCAACCAACTTGAACCAATTTCATGTATACAGAAGGGGTCTAATTTGGGTTTAATTCTGGACTTTTCATTCTACTCCAGTGCTTTTCTGCCTACCCTTGTGCTCTTACGCACCATATATTTTTTAATTACTGAAATTTGAAAGTATGTTTTAATATCTGATGAGTCTACTTCCCCTTCTTTCCTTTTTTTCAGACTTTCCTGGCTGATCTAATCTTTCATATGATTTTCAGTATTACCTTTTTCAGTTGCATGAAAAAATGTCTGTGGCTGTTTTTATTGAGGTGCTTTAAATTTTAATAAATGAATGTAATGACATTTTAGAATGAATTCGTCTCTAAGAACATAGTATGCTGCCTTTTGTTGAAGTCTTCATTTTTTACCATTCAGGATTGTTTTATTTTTCCTTTTTCTTGTCTTATTAAGTTTACTTCTAAGAGTTTTATCTTTCTTGTTGTTTTACCAAGCACTGTATGATTTTATTTCCCTTGTAAATCTGCCTTTAGGGAAAGGATATCCTTAATTATGCAAAAGTACTCTAGTTTGAGTATTAGCTTAATTTTGCTGTAAATTACACACTGACACTCTGGTTTTTTGCATCCTTCTATGTGAGCAGTTACTGTGATCCCCAATAAGAGGAGTCCAATCTTTACATACTAGGAAATCATGTATTAGAGTCTTTAAAGCTGAAAGCCAGAATCTGGGTTTTGGAAAGTTCACCCTTGTATGACCTAGTGTATGTTGCCCACTGGAGTGACCTCTGGAGTGGCCAGCTGACTTCTCCCTACAACACTACAATCATGTACATCATGCCTTTATTTTAAAAATCAATAGTTCAGTTAGTAAACTATCTTGATTGAGAGCCTTTAAGAAAGTTTATTATACATGGTAATTACATATAAATGGCAGTCTCTTTACCTGTTACTGACATTCTACATCTGCTTATGAGTTAAAGGGCCCAATCTATATACTAATGATGTGCTGTGGTAGGATACTAAGTAACTATTTTTGTCAAATCTTTAATGAAAATTTTAAATTCTTGTATATTACAGAATTTTACAAACTTGTTTGGACAGCCACTAGTCTGCTTGCTTTCTCCTACAGCATATCCAAAAGCTTTACAAGGTATGTGTGCTCATTACCTGTTATACATATAGGTTGCAAATAAACACTATCTACATTTCGAATAATACTGATCTTTATTTTTCCCTCCCATAACGATCACGTGTGGATTTATGGTGTTTAATATGGCAGGTGTCACTCTGAAATATACTCAGAAGCCTTGCCAACAACTAGACTTTCTTTAATGTGCTACCATTAGGCCTTGAGATAATTCATCCCTGAAAAAGAAATGGTTTTGTCCTTTGCTGCTGGGGAACTCATAGTTCGTAAATTTTAAAATTTGCTTTACAGGTGTTTGCTTTGATTTGCTTGTCATATACGTATAGCATAATTTTTCTATATCTTTGGTCACGTATTTTAGGCATCTTTTAAGGCTATATGATTGCTGGTCTAGGAAACCTCAACCTATGCTTAAGAACTAGGATATAACCTAAGTAGCACAACTTAGAGGGGTTTTTTTATTTGCATTTTTACCTTGTTGTACTTTTTAAATAAAAGAACCTCTTCTAAGTCTGCCAGAGAGACAGGTTAGTGTTTTGGCCATTTCTCATATGACTGAGAATCAAAAGTATTTTGTCCTTAATGATTTATTCTTAATTGGTAACACATAAAATCTAATTCTAACTCCCAGTCATTTAGTAGGTAAAAGTACTAAACAACCTTAATACTGTTTTAGCAGTACTTGTCACTGTTTCACTATCTCCCTAACTATGAATAGTGCTGATGTCTCTCTGTGGGAGATGGCATTTTACTGCTACTTCCCAGCCAGAAGTCCTGTCTGCTGACATAGTTTGACACAGGAAGTGATGGTCAGCATTTGAATGCCTGAGAGAAGCTGGATACTTTCACCGTTGTTTTAAGGTAAGTTCTGCTGTTTAACAGGGAAAAACATGTAGAAATATTAAGTTCATGTATCCAAAAGTAAAATTACTAAGGGATAGAACTTACCTTCAAACAACGGTAAAATTCTCCTGCTTTGAGTATTTTATTACCCTGTTTCTTACCATTTCTGGAGGAATGTAATCCCTCCAATTACTCGAGAGTACTTTTTGCTATCAATTTATCCTATCATTATGTAGTTTTATTTAAAATACATGGTCAAATGGATTAATACAAAGATTATTTAGTCTGAAAGACTTTATTGTATAGAGGAGAAAGGCACAGACTTTGGAAGCAAACTGACTGAATTTGAATCCGGACGCAGCCACTTAGCTGTGTGACTTTGGGAAGTTACTCAGCCATTCTGTGCCTCAGTTTCTTTATCTATCAAATGGAAATAGTAATAGTACCAACCGCATAGAATAATGCTGACGTAGCAACTACTCAATATGTGCTTTCATTATTATTAGTGTATGTAATTGGAATATATGTTCTTAACATATTTTAGTCTAGTGTCCTAGATTTGTGCTATAAAGCTTAAGCCTCTTACACCTTAAGTGAATTGTTCAATTATGTAAGCCAATTCAAAGTTCTTTTGTGAGCAACATTTTGGATTTATCCATAGGCATTATTGCTACTCACCTCTGCAAAAGGGCTTGGTCGTCCATGTGGGCACAAAACTAGCACTAAGTAATTGAAACGTCAGAGAAGTTTCCTGCACTTTTGGTATATCACACTGGCCGAAAGGATTTTGTTTTTTGCTTTTTTTTTTTTTTTTTTTTTTTAATTTGGGTCTCACTCTGTCACCCAGGCTGGATTGTAGTGGCACGATCATGGTTCACCGTAGCCTTAAGCTCCTGGGCTCAAGCAGTCCTCTTGCCTCAGCCTCCCTAGTAGCTGGGACTAGAGGCACACGCCACCACGTCTGGCTATTTTTTTTTTCATTGTCAGATGGGTAATGTGCTGACGTCGTAACAAAGTTTGAGGATGGCATGTCTTATACATGCATATGAATACCCACTCATCATCATATTCATGGATTATGGATTGTGGCTACTTTTTTGATTTTTTTTTTTTTTTTTTTTGTAGACATGAGGTTTCTCTAGGCTGGTCTTAAACTCCTGGGCTGAAGCAGTCCTTTCACCTCAGCCTCCCAAAGTGCTGGGATTGCAGGCATGAGCCACTGTGCCTAACCTATAGTTTTCTAATTGGCCAAAAGTTACTTCGTTCATTCAACAAACGTTTATTCAACATTTATTTATCAGGTCTTATGCTAGACACTGGAAATAGTACTCTGAACTGACAAACACAGTTATGTTTCTCACAGAGTTAAATGTCTAGTAGAGGATATAGAAACCTAATAGGCAATTACACTGATTGTTTCATAGAAGGATGCACAGGAACACATATGAGGAACTTTCAACCAGCACATGAAGACACAGGATGGGAAAATAACTAAACAAGAGTGCTTCAAAAGAGAATTTGCATGTAGTATGGCCCTGTGTTAAGAGAGCTTACGGAACACTTAAATAAATTAAAGTAATTCCTTCCAGCTAGAGGGTAGAGTTTAGGATTGTATGATTGATTTATGAAAAATATATATATATTTTTTAGTCAGAGTCTCACTCTGTTGCACCAGGCCTCCTCAGCCTTCCAAGTAGTTGGAACTACAGGCGTGCACTTCCACACCTGGCTAATTTTTTAATATATTGTAGAGACAAGGTCTCACCAAGTTGCCCAGGCTGATCTCGAACCCCTGGACTCAGGTAGTCCTCTCGCCTTGGCCTCCCAAAGTGCTGGGATTACAAGCTTGAGCCACCGCACATGGCCTATGAAAAAACTTTTTTTTTGAGTCAGAGTATCACTCTGTTGCCCAGACTGGAGTGCAGTGGCACACTCACGGCCACTGCAGCCTTGACCTGCTGGACTCAGGCGATCCTTCTGCCTCAGCCTTCCAAGTAGCTGGAACTACAGATACACGCTACCACACCCGGCTAATTTTTTTATTTATTGTAGAAACAAGGTTTCACCAAGTTGCCCAGGCTAGTCTTGAACCCCTGGTCTCAGGCAATCCTCTCTCCTTGACCTCCCAAAGTGCTGGGATTACAGGCTTGAGCAACCGTACCCGGCCTTCAAAAAACATTTTTTTTTTTTTTTTTTTTTTT
>NW_007245983.1:191102-194924 GCF_000164805.1 Carlito syrichta
TGGAACTACAGGTGCACACTACCACACCTGGCTAATTTTTGATTTATTGTAGAGATGAGGGCTTGCCAAGTTGCCCCAGCGGGTCTTGAACCCACAAGCTCAGGCAATCCACTCACCTCAGCCTCCCAAAGGCGCAGGATTACAGGCTAAGCCACCGAGCCCGGCTGAAAAAACTTTTAAGATTTGTTAAGTGACTTAAGTGGAGAACAATGGGGTACAGATTGACTATCTCCAATCTGAAAAATCTGCAATTTGAAATGCTCCAAAATTAAAAGTTTTTTAGTGCCTACACGATGCCAAAGTGAAGATTCCACACATAAGTACTTAGCACAAAGTTTGTTTCATGCACAGAATTACTAAAAATATTATATAAAATTACTTACAGGTTTTATATATGAGATATCTATGAAATATAAATAAATTTTGTGTTTAGGCTTGGGACCCATTCCCAGGATTTCTCATTATGTGTATGTAAATATTCCAAAATCCAAAGCATTTCTGGTTCCAAACATTTCAGATATACAATACTCAACCTGTATCACTAAATGATTTTAAACTGTTGAATAGTATGAAAGAGCATTCAGTTAGCCTCTTGGAGAATTAAGTGGGGAGGGGCATGGATAGAAATAGAGAGATGATGGTGGCTTGAGATAAGACAATGACTGGGTAGCTGGCTTCAAAAGATAGCCCAAAGAACTAATAAGACTTAGTAATGGACTAGGTGTCAGGAAAGAAGGTAGGAACAGACTTCCAGATTTCTGGCTGAGGTGCTGGTAAAAATAATATCTGATGAGACGTATAATTGTAGAGAACGAAAGGAGAAATAATTTGCTTTCAATTGTTGACATGTTGAGTTTGAGGTGCATTTGAGAGTTAGGTTGAATGTAGTAGTCTAGTGCAACAATGGTCAATATAACTGTAGTGTGAGTACATGTAATTTTAAGTTTTCTAGTGCCCACTTTTTTTTTTGAGTTGGAGTCTCACTCTTTCACCCAGATTGGAGTGCAGTGGCACGCTCCTGGCCACCGCAGCCTCGACCTGCTGGATTCTGGCGGTCCTTCCACCTCAGCCTTCCAAATAGCCAGAACTACCGGCATGCACTACCATGCTCAGCTAATTTTTGATTTATTGTAGAGATGAGATCTTGCCAAGTTGCCCGAGTGGGTCTCAAACCCGTGGGCTCAGGCAATCCACTTGCCTCGGCCTCCCAAAGTGCTGGGATTACAGACTGAGCCACCGAGCCTGGCCACTACCCACATTTTAAAAAGTAAAAAGAAACAGGTGAAATTAATGTTAGCAATATGTCTTTTGTACTAAGGCTTTGAAATCCGGTGTGTATTTTGCATTTCACGGTGTGTCTCAGTTTGAACTTTTCACATTTTATGTCTAATTGCTACTGTAGGACAACACAGTGCTAGACCTAAGGAATTCAGTCTAGCCTGCTGATAGAGAATTGGGAATCAGTAGGCATATAAATAGTGAATAAAGAGCAATGAACAATTTATAGGACCAAAAGAAAGAAAATACTTATCTTTAAGGGATAAACAGAGAAAGAGCAACTGACAAAGGAGAATGAAAGAGATTGGCACTTCTGGTACTTAGCAGAGAATTCTATCATAGATGGTCCATGATCCAACACTTGCCATATTTGGGTAAAATTTGTTAGTTGAGGGTAAAAATTGGGAACTAATATGTTCATTTTCCATTTCTCTTAAGTTTACTAGGCTCTGTCTTACGTTTGTTCTGCAGAAAGCAACATGCTTGTGGTTTTATGCAAAATCTACTTTTGTTGAATTATGATTAATGATACAGCTTTAATTTTATATATTTTTGTTATACTAAAATGTTCCTTATATGTATTATCTTTTGCAAAACTATTGTCTACATATTTAACATGTTTGTTATTACAGATCAATCTCAACGAGGTAGCCTCTTCACTCTCTTTTTGAACAATCCTCTAATGGCCTTCCTATTTGTCTCTGGATTGTCAAGCATGCGTAGAGGCCTATGGGAAAAGTGTCAAGAATATCTTCGAAAAATCAACCGTGATATTGCCCAGCTACTGACCCATTCACGTTCAATAGGTACCCTCCTAATCTAACTGCACACTTAACAGAATGTACTAAAATGGCTTTAAATGGTTACTTATTTTAAATTGTTTAAATTTTGAAAGGTACTTGTCCCAGGCAGTAAAGTTGAGAAGGCTTTCCTGAAGTTTCCTTCCCCTTGGAAACGTACCTTCCATTGAAGCATCCTTTTCCTGTCACCTTTCTCCTTTTTGCAGATCAGGCATTTCTCCAGTTTTTTGGGGATGAGTTTCTTCGCTTGCTTCTCACAAGATTTATCTTTTGTTCAGCCACTATGAGGATGCACAAGATTTTTCGGGTAGGCAAAGAATATTATTAAAGACCAATTTTACCATTTTTAGATATTTAAGAATCATGTAGTATATACATTTTACCTGTATTAAATAAAGTTTGAATAAATCCAAAATAATATTTACAAATAAATATGCACAACATAAAGATTAACAGTATTAAAGTACTCAGATGTGTTTAAGAAGTAGAACATTTCAGTACCTTCCTGATCCTGTCTCCCTCTCAAATGAAACTGACATTTTGAATTTTATGATTATCATTCTCTTTTCCTTGTTGCTATGTAACATGTATTTGTATTTCTGTACAACATAGTGATGGATCCACATTGTATATCTTCTTTTACAACTTTCCTTTTTCCAGTCAAATAGTGTATTCCTGAAATTGAGCCATGTTGATGACTATTGCTTTCATTTGTTTGTTTGACTATAAATCATAAATTGTTTGACTGTATATCACAAATTACCTACACATTCTACTGATAATAATCATTTGGGTTTTCAGTTTTTTATTACATAAACTGTAAAATTATTATTATTATTTTTTTTTTTTTTTTTTTTGAGTCGGAGTTTCACTATTGCCCAGGCTTAAGTGCAGTGGCTTGCTCACAGCCACCACAGCCTTGAGCTGCTGGGCTCAGGTGATCCTTCTGCCTCAACCTTCCAAGTAGCTGAAACCACAGGTGTACTCCACCATGCCTGGTTAATTTTTTTAACTTATTGTAGAGATGAGGTCTTGCCAAGTTACCCAGGCTGGTCTTGAACCCCTGAGCTCAGGCAATCATCTTTCCTCTACCTCCCAAAGTGCTGGGATTACAGGCGTGAGCCATTGCACCCAGCTGTGTAAAATTATTATGTCTGTTTCCTGGTGCACATGTATAAGATTTTCTCTGGGGAATATACCTAATAGTGGAATTGCAAAGTCAGAGGATACAAGCATATTTAACTTTACTAGGTAATGCCAAATTGTTTTCCAAAGTGGTTGTATCAGTTTACACGCACACTAGCAGCATGAAAGAGTTGCTATTGCTTTAATCCTTCCTTTCTAACACTTGTTATAGTCATACTTTATATTTGTATAGTCGTACTTTATATTTATGTGAATCTGGTGAGTATATATTAGTCTTTGTGGTCATAGTGGCTTTTCATTTCCAAGATTATTGTTGAGGTTGAGCAGCTTCATATATGTGTGTTTTGTTTTCCTCTTTATAAAGAGTGTATTCAGCCAGGCTCGGTGGCTCAGCCTGTAATCCTGCGCTTTGGGAGGCTGAGTTGAGTGGATTGCCTGAGCCCGCAGGTTCGAGACCTGCCTGGGCAACTTGGCGAGACCTCAACTCTACAATAAATAAAAAAAATCAGCCGAGTGTGGTAGCGCACACCTGTAATTCCGGCTACTTGGAAGGCTAAGGCGGAAGGATCGCTGGAGCCCAGCAGTCAAGGCTGCGGCG
>NW_007245983.1:194944-208581 GCF_000164805.1 Carlito syrichta
ATTTTTTGATTTGTTGTAGAGATGAGGTCTCGCCGAGTTGCCCAGGTGGGTCTCGAACCCGCGGGCTCAGGTAATCCACTCACCTCAGCCTCCCAAGGCGCGGGATTACAGGCTGAGCACTGAGCCTGGCTACATTTTTGTTTTTAATTCTGTTTATGTGGTGGATCACATTTATTGACTTGTATAAGCTGAACCATCCTCACATACTTGGGATAAAACCCACTTGAAGGCAGGCTTGGTGGCTCAGCCTGTAATCCCAGCGCTTTGGGAGACTGAGGTGAGTGGATTGCCTGAGCCCGAGGGTTCAAGACCTGCCTGGGCAACTTGGCGAGACCTCATCTCTATAATTAAAAAAAAAAAATTAGCCGAGCGTGGTGGCGCGCACCTGTAGTTTCAGCTACTTGGAAGACTGAGGTGGAAGGATCGCCGGAGCCCAGCAGGTCGAGGCTGCAGTGGCCGGGAACGTGTCACCGCACGCCAGTCTGGGTGACAGAGTGAGACTCCAACTCAAAAAAAAAAAAAGAGTGTATTCAAGTCTTTTCCTTGGCATGATAGTCCATTTTGCTAGCTGTGTTTTTCTGGATATGCATGCACCTATACCACTTTATGGAGGTTTTAAAAACTTTACCCTTTAAGAAAAAAATTAGGCTGGGCTCGATAGCTCAGCCTGTTATCTTAGCGCTTTGGGAGGCCGAGGTGAGTGGATTGCCTGAGCCCGTGGGTTAGAGACCCACCTGGGCAACTTGGCGAGACCTCATCTCTACAATAAATCAAAAATTAGCCAGGCGTGGTAGCGCACGCCTGTAGTTCCAGCTACTTGGAAGGCTGAGGCGGAAGGATCGCTGGAGCCTAGGAGGTCGAGGCTGCAGGTGACCGGGAACAGCCACTGCACTCCAGTCTGGGCGACAGAGTGAGACTCCAACTCAAAAAAAAAAAAAAGTTAGGTATGTCATGAATATATAAAACACAAGTAGATACTAGTCTGCTTTATTATTTACTACCATAAAATATATACAAATCTATTGTAAAGTATGAATCTGCTGGGTACAGTGGCTCATGCCTATAATCCCAGCACTTTGGGAGGCCGAGGTGAGAGGTTTGCCTGAGCCCACGGTTTCAAGACCAGCCTGGGCAACTTGGTGAGACCTCATTTCTATAATAAATCAAAAAATTAGCCGGGCTCAGTGACTCAGCCTGTAATCCCGCGCTTTGGGAGGCTGAGGTGAGTGGATTGCCGGAGCCTGCGGGTTCGAGACTCGCCTGGGCAACTTGGTGAGACTTCATCTCTACAATAAATCAAAAATTAGCCGGGCATAGTAGCGCATGCCTGTAGTTCCAGCTACTTGGAAGGCTGAGGCAGAAGGATCACTGGAGCCCAGCAGTTCGAGGCTGCGGTAGCCGGGAGCAGCCACTGCACTCCAGTCTGGGCGACAGAGTGAGACTCCAACTCAAAAAAAAAATTAGCCAGGCATCATGGCACATGCCTGTAATTCCAGCTACTTGGAAGGCTGAGGCGGAAGGATCACCTGAACGCAGCAGGTCGAGGCTGGCTGTGGTGGCCATGAGCATGCCAGTGTACTCCAGCCTGGGCGACAGAGTGAGATTCCAACTCAAAAAAAAAAAAAGAATCTTCCAGCCAATAATCATGATACATAGATCCATTTATGTAAGTCTTTAGTTTTTCTCACCACGATTTTGTAGTTTTTATCATATAGATCTTATCTGTGTCTTAATAAATGTATTCCATGTGGGCACCTACAATCCCAGCATTTGGGAGGCCAAGGCAGGAGGATTGCTTGAGACCAGGAGTTTGAGACTAGCCTACGCAATATAGTGAGAACTTGTTTCTACAAAATGTCAAAAAGTTAGCTGGGTGTGGTGGCATGTGCCTGTAGTCTCAGCTACTCAGGAGGCTGAGGTGGAAAGATCGCTTGAGACGAGGAGATTGAAGCTGTGGTGAGCCGTGATCATGCCACTGCACTCCAGCCTAGTTGATAAAGTGAGACCCTGACTCAAAAAAAAAATTATTCCAAAGTATTTTTTGTTTTGAAATATTTTGAAAATATAATTATTTTTATTTCATTTTCAAATTGCTTGTTGCTAATACATAGTAATGTAGTTTGAAATTGACCTTGTATACTTCAATCTTGCTAAGTTGACTTAGTTCTTTTAGCCTTTTAATACATTGCGATACATGCTAATGTCATCGTCAAACAAAAAACAGTTTTACTTCTTTTCTAGTCCATATGCCTTTTATTGTTATTTGTGCTTTATTTCAGGGCTAGGTCTTTTCGGAAAATGTTGAATAGAGGTAGTGAGTAATGATTATAAGACATTAGAAGTGCAAAGGGTAAAATGCTGTGGGAGAAAAACAGTAGTGAGAAATGGACATCCTTGACTTATTCTTGATTTTAGGGAACAATTACTTAGTTTTTTACCATGAATTATAATTAATTGTTGGTTATTCATATGTGCCTTTCATCAGGTTGACTCCCTTCTAGTCCTAATTTACTAAGAGTTTTTAATCAGGATTAGTATGGAAAATTGTCAAATGCCTTTTTTCTGCATCTGCTGATCTAATATATATTAATTCTGTTCACATGGTAAAAACCATTAATTGATCTTTTAATGTTAAGTCAATTTTGTGGTCATGTATTATCCTTTTGCATTGCTTGGTTCAGTTTACTAATGTTTCATTATGGATTTGTGTATATTTTTTTATGAATGATTTTGGCATTTAATTTTTTCCTTATGTCTTAATGTGATTTTGTTATCAGGGTAGTGCTGACCTTATAAATTGAGTCAATATGTTTTTCATTCTCTTTTATTTCTTAAAGAGGTAGACTAGTATTATTTCTTACTTGAATAATTGATAGACTTCATCAGTGAAGTCATATGGACTTGGAGTTTTCCTTTTTGGAAACTTTTAAATTATGAATCCAGTTTCAAAGGGCTTACTTATGTTTTTTGTTTTTTATTCTTTGTCAATTTTGATAATTTGTGTCTTGAAAGCCATTTGTCTAACTTATTATTGGCATAATATTGTTTATAATTTTCCATTTTCTTTTTAGTCCCTGTAGGTGCTTTAGTGATCTTTCATGCCTCATATTTTTTTTTAATTTTTAATTTTAAATATGTGGGGTAAAACTCAGGGTTAGATATACACATGTTCATTATGCAAGTATCCTTGTTGATGAGGTGTGCCCCCGCCCCTGGAAGTTTCCCACTACTGCCAATCCCTTTCTTTAAGATATTATGATAGTTGTTAAAGGACTGCACATGAGTAAGCACATATGATACTCAGTTCTTTGTTTCTGTGATGATCACTCAATATTATAGCCTCTAAGTTCATCCAAGTTGCTGCAAAGTTCATAATTTTGTCTTTTTTAAAAATTTATTTATTTATTTATTTTTATTGAGTTGGAGCCCAGGCTGGAGTGCAGTGGCACACTCACAACCACCATAACCTCCACCTGCTGGGCTCTGGGGAGCCTTCCATCTCAGCCTTCCAAGTAGCTGCCACCACGCCCAGCTAATTTTTTTGATTTACTGTAGAGATGAGGTTTCGCCAAGCTGCCCAGGCAGGTCTTAAACCCTTGAGCTTGGGCAATCCTCTCACCTCAGCCTCCCAAAGTGCTGGGATTATAGGCGTGAGCCACCGCACCCAGTCTTGTCCTTCTTTATGTTCATGCCTCATATTATCAGTTTGTTTCTTCTTTCTTTTTCTCTTTTTTCAGTCTAGCTAAACTTTCATTAATCTTAATGATCTTTTTAAAAAACTTTTGCTTTTGTTGATTTTTTTTTTTTTTTACTAATTTTTACTCTTTTCTTCCTTTTTCCTTTATTAATTTGTTTTTATTTTTATTTTAGTGTCAGGGCTATGTTGCCCAGGCTGACCTTGAACTACTAGAGTTTAGTGAACTTCCCACATCAGCCTCCTGAGTAACAATTTGTCTCTATTTTATTTATTTCTGTTCATACTTCTTTTTGTTTTGTATTTTGTTCTAAATTTGTTACTTTAATTCTAGTTTTTTAAGCTTAGATCTGAAACCTTTTTTTGTCTTCTAACACAAACATTTTAATCATTTTTTTAAAAACACATATTACATGATTTGTTTGTATTTAATGTCCAGGCCAAGCACAGTAGCTCACACCTGTAATCCCAGCATTTTGGAGACTGAGTCAGAAGGATCACTTGACCCTAGGAGTTTGAGACCAGTCTGGGCAACATAGGGAGACCCCATCTCCAACAAAAAATACAAAAACAACTGAGCATGGTGGTACACACCCATAGTCCCAGATACTCAGATGACTAAGGTAGAAGGATTGCTTGAGCCCAGGAGTTCAAGATTGCAGTGAGCCATGATCACATCACTGCACTCCAGCCTGGATTTCAGCAAGACCCTGTCACACAATGAAACAAAACAGAAAGATTGTCTAGAATAGGCCATTCTACAGAAATAAAAAGTAGATTAGGGTTATCCAGGGTTAGGGAGGGATATTGGGATGAATGGGGGTGAAGAATAAAGGACTTCCTTTTGGGGTAATGAAAAATGCTCTAAAATCAGTTGTGATGATGGTTAACAACTCTATGAATATACTAAATGCCACTGAATTTTTCACTTTAAATGGGTGAATTGTAAGGTATGTGAATTATGTTAATAAAATTGTTAGCAAAAAAGTCCAAGCTACCCCTCACTAGCCATGTGACATTGAAGAATGACCTCACATTTTAACCTTAGTTTCCTTATCTGTAAAATGATGATAACAGCAGCTACATCATCAAGTTATTTCATAGAGGAATTATGTGACTACTTAGCACAGAAGCATTTACCTTTTAAGCACTGCTTTGCTATATGATTTCAGTGTTTTAATTTATTGAGACTTGTTTTTATGACCCAGCATATGAGTTATTATGGCAGTAGTTTTATCTGCATTTGAAAAGAATTCTGTGTATTCTCTTATTATCAGATGGAGAGAGATAAAAATGTCAATTTGTTCGATTTGATATAAAATTAATTTAAACAGTGTTCTTTGTATCTTCTATATTCTTGCTGATTTTCTGTCTGTTTTTTTCTATTTCTAAAGCACGTATTTAAACTAACTCTAATTGTAATCATGAATTGATTTGTTTCTCATTTTAGTTTTGTTTTATCTTTGTGTATTTTGAAGCTCTGTTATTGAGTTGATACATACTTAGGATTGTTACGTTTTCTTGCTAAAATTACCCATTCATGGCTAGGCTCGGTGGCTCATCCTGTAATCCCAGCACTTTGGGAGGCCCAGGCAAGTGGATTGCCTGAGCCCACGGGTTCAAGACCAGCCTGTGCAACTGGTGAGACCTCATTTCTACAATAAATCAAAAATTAGCTGGACGTGGTAGCACACACCTTTAGTTCTAGCTATTTGGAAGGCTGAGGCAGAAGGGTCGCTGGAGCCCAGCAGGTTGAGGCTGCTGTGGCCGGGAGTGTGCCACTGCTGTCCAGTCTGGACAACAGAGTGATACTCCAACTCAAAAGTAAAAAAACCCATTCATGATGACGGGATGTCTTTCTTTAATGCTTGGCAATATTCCTTGATCTGCAGATTAGTTTATCCACTATTAATAGGCCCATATTAAGTTTGGTTCTGTAAATAGAACCTTCTGGTTTTATGTTTGTATTGCAAATCCGTTTTCATTCTTTACTTTTGAAAAAAGTTCTGGTAACAGCACTGAGCCTAAGATGTCTCCTTGTAAATGTTCAAGTACAGTATTTTTAACTATGGGGCAATATTGCACAGCAGATCTCTGGCATGTGTTCATCTCGTATAACTGAAACGTTATACCTGTTGAACAGCAACTCCTCGTCTTCCCCTTCCCCTAGGCCTCCCTGGAAACAACCACTCTACTTTCTGCTTCTATGAGTTTGGCTATTTTAGATACTATATGTAAATGGAATCATGCAGTATTTGCACTTCTGTAACTGGCTTATTTCACTTAGGGTAATATCCTCAGGGTTTATCCATGTTGTTTCATACAGCAAGATTTCCTTTTTGAGGCTGAATAATGCTCCATTATATGTATATACCACATTTTCTTTATCATTCATCTGTCAATGAACACTTAGGTTGTTTCCATATTGTGGTTATTGCGAACAGTGCTTCAATGAGTATGGAAGTGCAAATGCATCTTCAAGATGATAATTTTTTTTTTTTTTTGAGTTGGGGTCTCACTCTGTCGCCCAGACTGGAGTACAGTGGCCGCTCCCGGCCACCGCAGCCTCAACCTGCTGGGCTCCGGCGATCCTTCCGCCTCAGCCTTCCAAGTAGCTGGAACTACAGGCATATGCTACTACGCCCGGCTAATTTTTTGATTTATTGTAGAGATGAGGTCTTGCAAAGTTGCCCGGGTGGGTCTCGAACCCACGGGCTCAGGCAATCCACTCACCTCAGCCTCCCAAAGCGCGAGATTACAGGCTGAGCCACGGAGCCTAGCTATAATTTCTTTCTTTTTTTTTTTTTTGAGTTGGAGTCTCACACTGTCGCCCAGGTTGGAGTGCAGTGGCACCCTCACGGCCACCGCAGCCTCAACCTGCTGGGCTTAGATGATCCTTCCTTCTCAGCCTTCCAAGTAGCTGGATCTATAGACACATGTGACCATGCCCGGCTAATTTTTGTGATTTATTGTAGAGACGAGGTCTCACCAAGTTGCCCAGGCTAGTCTTGAACCTCCGGGCTCAGGCAATCCTCTCGCTTTGGCCTCCCAAAGTGCTGGTATTACAGGCTGAACCACTGCACCCGGCCAAGATGATCATTTTAATTCTTTGGGATAAATACCCAGAAATGGGTTTGCTGGATCATACAGTAGTTCTATTTTTAACTTTTGAGGAACCTCCATGTTGTTTTCCATAATGACTACCAGTTTACATTCACACCAACAATGTACAAAGATTGCAATTTCCCTACTTCTTTGCCAACACTTAAATTATCTTTTGTTCTTTGATAATAGCCATTTTCACAGATGTAAGGTAATATTTCATTATGGTTTTGATTTGCCTTTCACTGATTATTAGTGATGATGAACATCTTTTCATATGTGTGTTAGCCATTTGTTTCTTTGTATTTTTATGTTTTGGGGGTTTTTTTGTTTTTTTTTTTAGAGAGAGGAGCTCACTCTTATCACCCAGACTGAAATGCAGTGGTGTAATCATAGCTCACTGCAACCTCAAACTTCTGGGCTCAAACAGTCTGCCTCAGCCTCCCAAGTAGTTTGAACTGCAGGCACATGCCACTGTGCCTGGCTAATTTTATTTTATTTTCTGTTTTATTTTATAAAGATAGGGTCTTACTTTGTTACCCAGTCTGGTCTCAAATGCCTAGCTTCAAGTAGTGCTCCTGCCTTGGCCTCCCAAAATGCTGGGATTAGAGGTGTGTCCCACCACACTCACCCCCTTTTCACCATTTATGTATCTTTGGAGAAATGTCTGTTCAAGTCCTTTGCACATTTTTCTATCAATTTATTTGTTTTTCTGCCATTGTGTTATATAGGCTCATTATATATTTTAGATATTAACCTCTTATCAGAAATATGGTTCACAAATTTTCTGTCATTCTGTAGGCTGCCTTTTCACTCTGTTGATTGTTTGCTTTGTTGTGCAGACACTTTTTAATTTTACATAGTCCTTCCAGGTGCCCTCAAAGGGTCAGAAAACATTTAAAAAGATATAATACTGCTTGTCTGTTTTTGCTTTTGCTGCCTGTGCTTTTGATGTCATACCCAATAAAACATTGCAAAGATCAATGTTATGCAGTTTTAGGTCTTTCATTTAAGTCTTCAACCTATTTTGAGTTTATTTTTGTTTATAGTATAAGATTAAGAGTTCAATTTCGTTCTTTCACATGTAGATATGCAGTTCTCCCAGTACCATTTGTTGAAGAGATTATTCTTTCCCCATTATGTATTCTTGGCATCCTTTTTTTTTTTTTTTTTTTTTTTAAATTGGGGTCTCACTCTGTCACCTAGGCTAGAGTGCAGTGGCATAATCACAGCTCACCATAGTTTAGACCTTCTGGGCTCAAGCTGGGATTAAAGGCACGTCACCACACCTGGCTAATTTTTAAATTTTTTTGTAGAGTTGAGGTCTCACTATATTGCCCAAGCTGGACTTGAACTCCTAAGTTCAAGCAATCCTCTCTCCTTGGCCTTCCAAAGTGCTGGTATCACAGGCAGTCATAAACCACTGCGCCCGACATTCTAATTGAAGATCAACTGACTATATATGTATGGATTTATTTCTGTGCTCCCTATTCTACTCTTTGGGCTATTTGTCTGTGTCAATACTATGCTGTTTTAATTACTATAGCTTTATAATATATCTTGCTGCTTTTTTTAAAATTCCGTCTCCTGAGCAGTATGTAATATATGTTGAAATCAGGAAGTGTGATGCCCCCAGCCTTATTCTTTCTCAATATTGTTTTGACTATTCAGAGTCCTTTGTGGATCCATATGAATTTTAGGATTGTTTTTTCTATTTCTATAAAAAAATGCTATTGGGATTTTGATAGGCATTGTATTGAATCTGTAGATTGCTTTGAGTAATATGGACATTTTAGCAATATTTAAATTTTAATATTAACATTAATTTAGCAATATTAATTTTTCTAATATGTGAACACAGAATGTCTTTCCATTTCTTCTTTAATTTCTTTCACTGATGTTTTGTAGTTTTCAAATACAAGTCTTTCACTGCCTTAAGTTTATTCCTAAATATTTTATTATTTTGGTGCTATTTTAAATGGAATTATTTTCTTAACTTTTTTTTGATAATTCATTGTTAGTGTATAGAAAAGCAAGTGAAGTTTTTTTAACTTTCCTCTATTTTGGAGCACAACTGATTTTTGTATATGACAACTTTACTAATTTGTTTATTAGTTCTAACAGTTTTTTGGTTTTGTCTTTAGAGTTTAGATACATGTAAGATCATGTCATCTGCAAACATAGAATTGTGTTTCTTCCTTTTAGATTTGAATGCCTTTTATTTCTTTGTTTTACCTGATTGTTCTGGGCAGGACTGTCAGTATCATGTTTACTAGAAGTGGTGAGTCCTTGCCCTGTTCCTCATCTTAGAGAAAAGGTTTTTATTTTTTTTTTTATACTGAGTATGACATTAGGTTTTTTACAGATGATGTTTATTATGTTCAGGTAATTTCCTTCTGTTTCTAGTTGTTGACAGTTTATCGTGAAAAGGTGTTGAATTTTGTCAAATGCTTTTTATGTAACTGATGAGATGATCATCTTGGTGAGATTTCAGTCTTCTAAACTTTGTTATGTCTAGTTTTGTAACCTCATATATGATCCACCCTGGAAAATATTCTGTGTGCCCTTGAGAAGAATGTGTATTCTGCTGCTGCTATTAGTAGAATTGTTCTGTACTGACTGTTAGGCCATTTGGTGTAGAGTGTTGTTTGAGACCACTGTCTATTTGATTTCTGTCTGAGTTTTCTATCCATTATAGAAAGTGAATTACTGAAGTCTCCTACTTCTGTGGCATTGCTGTCTATTTCTGCCTTCAGTTCTGTTGATATTTGCTTTATATATTTAGGTGCTCTGATGTTTTATCCTTTTACTTGTAGCTATGTTTATCTTCATATTTACCATGAATTTCTTTTCAACATTATTAGTTAGGCTCTGCTTTTAAACTAATTTTTTAAACTCTTTTTTACTTGATGTTTTTAGTTCAGTGGTTTTGTTTTTGGCTGAAACAACAGAAATATATTCCCTCCCAATTCTGAAGGATGGAAGTTGAAGCAGGTTCCCACAGAATTTCTGTCCTTGGAGGCCTTTCTTTTGTTTTGCAGACTCCTGCTTGCTGCCTCTATACATGGTCTTTTCTCTAGACACATTCCTCCTGTTTCCTTGACACTTTAAATTTTAAGTTACATGTTTATATAATGTATTTTTGTGTAGTTTTATTTAAATCTACTAGCAATTGTTTTCTTTTTCTCCTGATTGTTTTGTATCATTTTTCTTTCTCTCCTACCTTCATCTTTATTTGAATTGAGGTTTTGTTTTATTTTGTTGATAATTTTAACATTGTTGGTTTATGTTATATCTCTTGTTTTATTTTTTGATGCCACTTTACATATAATATAGTTCTTTTATAAGAATTTACTTTGATTTTAAAAAATTATTGCAGTGTATAGTGTGACTTTTAGTTTCATTGGCTTCTTTTAAGGTTTTATGTGTATATTGGTTTCCTATAAATTAACTATGATGTTTCTTGATGTTGTTTTCTTTGTTGTTGTTGTTTCTTCATTGTGCATCTTAATTCTGTAGTTTATAGTTTAATATTTGGGGAGAATTTTTTGAGCCCTTATTTATTTAAATATTCTTTATTTTCTTCTCTCTTTCAGGGACATTAATTACATATATGTTACACAATGTAATATTTTCCCACAAGTTCTTGCTGTGCTCTATTTTTTTAAAGACTTTTTTCCCATTCTTTCAGTTTGAGTAGTTTCTATTGCTATATCTTTAAGTTCACTGATCTTTTCCTTTTTTTTTTTTTTTTTTGAGTTGGAGTCTCACCCTGTCCCTCAGGCTGGAGCGCAGTGGCATGATCATGGCTTACTGCAGCCTCGACCTCCTGGGTTCAAGAGATACTTCGGCCTCGGCCTCCCTAGTGATTGAGACTACAGGTGTACATCTCCATGCCCAGCTAATTTTTAAAATTTTTTGTAGAGATGAAGTATCACTATCTTGCCTAGACTGATCTCGAATTGGGCACAAGCAATCCTCCTGTATTGGGCTCTCAAAGCCTGGAGTTATAGACGTGAGCCACTGCATCTGGCACCTCCCTTTTTTTTTAAGGGTTTTTGTTTAGTTACAAAGTCTGGCTCTGTCACCCAGACTGAAATACAGTGGCACAATCATAGGTCATTGTAGCCTTGAACTACTGTGCTCAGGCTATCCTCCCACCTCAGTCTCCTGTGTTGATGGGATTACAGGTGTGAGCCGCTGCGCCCAGCTAATTTTATTTCTTTTTCTTTCATTCTCTTTAAATTTTTTTTAGAGAGAAGCTTTCTCTGTGTTGCTTAGGCTGACCTCAAACTCCTGGGCTCAAGTGATCCTCCTGTCTCAGCCTCCCAACAAGCTGGGAATACAGGCATGCAGCACCACACCCAACTACTACTAATTTTCTATTACAGTGTGGACACTGTGACTTTTATGATGCTGAATTCTGAATTTAGTTGTCTTCCTTTAAAAAGGATTGAATTTTGTTCTGTTCAGGAGTTAAGTTACTTGCAAACCCCTTTCATCTTTCTTTATGTTTTTTACCTTTTTGGGGCGTGGTTTTGGAGTAGCCAATAGCAGTGGGATTATTTAGGCCTAATACTAAGAGTCATGGTTCTTCTAGAGTCTCTTTTGTATATCTTTGTTTTTACAAGTATTCTATACTCTGGTAGATGTTTGACCAGAATCCAAATGTCTCCCAGCCCCGTATGAGCTTAGAGAAATTTCAGTTTATAGTTCCTCAGTAGTTCTTGGGGTGTGTATTTTGTTTTTGTTTCTTTTGGGAGGGATTTCGTGAACATTTCATTTTTGTCATTCTTCTTAGTATTTAGTGTCATAAGATAAAAATTTCCTTTTTTGTAATGTGTAATAAGTGAGTTAGTTCTACAGACAGAGAAAGATAGAAGTGACATTTGAATGTGTAAACTGTCATGTGAGATAATAGAAAAGTAGCAACTCGCCCGGGCACAGTGGCTCATGCCTATAATCCCAGCACTTTGGGGGAGACGAGAGGATAGCCTGAGCCCAGGGGTTCGAGACCAGCCTGAGCAACATGGTGAGATCTCTCTACAACAAATCAAAAAAATCAGCCGGGCATGGTAGTACATGCCTGTAGTTCTAGCTACTTGGAAGGCTGAGGTGGAAGGATCACCTGAGCCCAGGAAGTCGAGGCTGCAGTGGTCATTAGTGTGCCACTGCATTTCAGCCTGGGCAACAGAGTGAGATTCCAACTCCAAAAAAAAAGAAGAGTAGCAACTTATTTCTTCGGGAAATGTACTTATTTATTTTTTGATCCACATCTTTCATTTTAATTAATAAAGCATATTCATGGCTTAGATCTTAGATCATATTTACAAACAAGGAAAACTCCTAGGCACAAATACATAACAGTGAAGCTACTACTGCTGGAAAGAATGTATGTACAGCATACATTCTAAAGCTAAGGAACAGAGACTTCAGGGCAGTGAACACCATACACATCACCTCTAGGCTAGACCACAGGAGCCAAAGAAAGAGCAGGAGGCCCCAAGAAGTTCATGCAACCACCAGCTGATCCCTTCACCCAATGCTGCAGAACCCACTAGAAGTTATGTTACTTTGAGATGACCTAAGGGTGAATTCCTGATCATATGAAGTGAAACTCTCTCCCATTGTTAACGATTAGGCCAAGGGCAATAGCGACAGAAGGGCATCTACTGAGAAATAACAGAACTGTATTGGAAGAGCAGAGAGGAAGCTACAGACGTTTTGTTTCTTCAAATAGCGGAAGCTTCCCCATCACAGCAGAAAAGCAGGGAATGAACACCACCTCCCAAAGGCTTCATCCCAAAACTTCCTGTTGACATTTGCATGAAACAAGGCTCCCCAGACTTCTGGCATCATCTGCTGGACTATGAGGTCCAGTCGGCTTTACAGGGTGTTGGAAACCTTGATTTTACGATCCCTGTTACAGCTCTCCACTCCATCAGCTATATCCTCAGGCAATTAGGACTCCTGGTCAATTTGAACATCAGCATCATTCTTGGTGGCGATTTTATACATGGGTATCGCCTTCTGCACTGCAGCGTTTACCAGGGAAATCTTGTTTCTTGCAATGAATGATCATCCAGGGTTCCAATAATTGGTACAAACCCTAAAGGCCAGTCCATCCAGCAGCACATGGTAGCTGGTTGTATCTTTCACCACCTTGCTGAGTCTCTGTTTTGCTTCATTTAGTAAGTCTGTGATAAAGTCATCTCTCATTCTCAGGTCTTTGAGCCTTGCCTGATTTATCAGATTAGTCATATGAATTTTCTTCTTCTGCTCAATCTGCTTTTCTTTCTTCTGATAGTGTTCTATAATCTTTAGTCTTTGAATTTGCACAAGCTAATCTTTCTCAATATTGAACTCTTATTCTACCTTTGCACCTATTTATTCTACTTTCTCATTGACTTCTTGTTCAATGAAAGCCATCATATGCTTAATCTGCTTGTGTACATCAGCATCACTGAGGGCCATTACAGAAGCAATGCTATGCTGGTGGGCAACAGAGTTTAGGTGTGAAAGGGGTGAGTGGAAGGAATGGGGAAGAGCTTCTTCAGGAAATTTTAACGATTAGGCCAAGGGCAAACACAATATGGTTTTGTGTGGCAAAACCATAGTTTGTAGAACTTACAAATGAATTTTCTTTTCTTTTTCTTTTTTTTTTTTTGAGTCAGAGTCTCACTCCATTGCCCAGGCTGGAGTGTAGTGGCACACTCACGGCCAGCCCAGCGTCAACCTGCTTGACTCCAGCGAACCTTCCGCCTCAGCCTTGCAGGTAGCCAGAACTACAGCCACACACTACCATGCCTGGCTAATTTTTTTTTTTTTTATTGTAGAGATG
>NW_007245983.1:208864-214550 GCF_000164805.1 Carlito syrichta
TTTTTTTTTTTTGAGTTGGAGTCTTACTCTATTGCCCAGGCTGGAGTGCAGTGGCACACTGACGGCCACCGCATGCCAAAACCTGCTGGATTCAGGTGACCCTTCTGCTTCAGCTTTCCAAGTAGCTGGAAATACAGGCACACACTACCACTCCTGGCTCATTTTTTTATTTATCGTAGAGACAAGATCTCGCCAAATTGCCCAGGCTGATCTCGAACCCCTTGTCTCAGGCAATCAATCTTCTCCCCTCTGCCTCCCAAAGTGCTGGGATTACAGGTGTGAACCACTGCATCTGGTTTCTGCCTTTTTTTTCCTTCTGATTTTTCTTCAACCTTTTTAGTGTCTCCTTAACTCTTTGCTAATATTCTTTGAAATATCACCCATTTTCACAGCTTCAATGTTTACCTCTGTGAAGATTGTATCATTATTTGCATATACTGCTCAACCTTGTCTTCTGAAGTGCAGCCCTGAACTTTCACATTCTGGCTAAGGGGCAGTTCTATCTGTATTACCCTGTCACCTCAAAGAAAATATACCTCAAAGCTGAAGTTTTGTACTCTCCTCAAATTGTCTCATCCTTTCCCTCCCTTTCATGTCCCCCTGGATTATTCAGCAAAAAGGAAAAAGAATCACCACGCATTCCTGTAATCTTACAGCCATTTTTGATACCTCCCACTCCTATAATTAATTGCCACAGCCCATTAATTTGACCTTTTCAGTGCTTCTCACATATCTTCTCTCATTTTAATTTCCAGCGAAGTGTCTTTTCATTTGCTGAAGAGTACTTGTTGAAATTCTAAATGTGTTAAGATATCTCCCCAGCAAGCATGCATTATGTGATTTCCAAGTGATAACAGAGCATAGTGCCTAGCAATGATAAGCCTCAGTAAACATTTGTAGAATAACTCACTAAATGAATATATTAGGTTGAACCATATGAAAGTTGTCATTTATAGAGGTCAAAATGGTCAAATATCAATAAAGCAATGTTAAACAAATACATTAACAATAAGAATCATTCACATATAAAGGAGAAAATGTATATTAAGTTGCTCCTTAATACTGTATCTGTGTTGTATGTAATTTTCTTCCATTAGACTACAAACTTGACGTTTCTCTTCTTTGCCTACCAGGAAACACGAAATTATCCAGAATCATATCCACAGCTGCCACGGGATGAAACAGTGGAGAACCCTCACCTCCAGAAGCACATTTTGGAGTTAGCATCCATTCTGGATGTTCGAAACGTGTTCTTTGAGAATACCATAGATGACTATTAAAACAAAAACCCTCTTGTTGAAACAGTTTTTCATTTTTCACAGATTTTAAATGGTGCAGTTTTCTATTGTGATCACAGACATATATAGTGGTGTTACTTAGTTTTTATTTTTTTAATTTAGGATCACCATTTTAAAAACAAACTGAAAAAATGTTCAAACTTTTAGGGTAACCATTTTAAAATGCGATCTTTCAGGTCTTTTAAAATCTCAATCAATTAATCTTGGAATTTTTATTTTTTGGTTTTGAGGGATGGATACTTACCTCCAACATCTAATCCTGCACTCAAATAGTCACTGTTCTCACCCTGAGAAGAGTAAATCATTTATTTTTGTATAATGACGTAAATCTAACCAACTCTTATCCTTGGACTAGGTCAAATGTCTGGATTTGAAAAATATGTAATTGTTCATAATGATGAAACTAACCACCATGGACTACTGAAAATCAAGAACAGTGCCCCTCCATAATTTCTTTTCATTCCAAGGTAGTTGGTAGAACAATGTTTGAGTCTTTGAAGCACGATCAAGACAGTCTTGAAACCATTTAATTCCTTTACTGTCAAAATTTAGAAACTGTGTAGGATTGATTTGCATCTGAAAGCTAGATCTTTAATTGGATACTTGATGGTAAATATTATTTGGAATGTGAGTATTGTGTTATTGTTAGATTTATTTGTTTGTTTTCTTTATTTTATTGTAAAGATGTGAGGTACAACTCTGGATTAGGTACATTAGTAGTCTGCATGCAGGTGAAGTTTGGGCCTCCAACTGGTCCTTACTTCCCCTGGTTTAGGATCAGGTACCCTTAGTGATGTTTTGTGTCCCCCTAGTCCCCTGGCAGTGTCCCACTGCTGCCATTCCCTCTCTTGTGGTTATTATTAGATTTGTTTGCATATTTTGAATGCTAGAAATGAAAAAGGAAACAACTTTTAAACATCTCAGTAAAAAAATCAGTTTGTTGGTTTCATAATACAGTGTCTCCAGAAGGAATTCTATTTACACTATTAGTTTATGAGATCAAATTTAAAGATTGTCTGGATTGAGGTATGTGATATACAGTACAGAGTTTGCAATCTTTTTGCCTAGTTCAGATTTGTGAGACTTCAAAGTCATAGTTGTTTTTAATTTCGTTGAGGGTAACTGGGTGTTATAAAACCCAAAATGTGGCCGGGCTCGTGGCTCAGCCTGTAATCCCAGTGCTTTGGGAAGCCGAGGTGAGTGGATTGCCTGAGCCCATGGGTTCGAGACCCGCCCGTGGGTTCGAGACCCGCCCGGGCAACTTGGCGAAACCTCATCAATACAATAAATCAAAAATTAGCCGGGCGTGGTAGCGCATGCCTGTAGTTCCAGCTACTTGGAAGGCTGAGGCGGAAGGATCACCGGAGCCCAGCAGATCGAGGCTGTGGTGGCCAGGAGCGGCCACTGCACTCCAGTCTGGGTGACAGAGTGAAACTCCCACTCAAAAAAATAAAATAATTTTTAAAATAAATAAATAAAACCCAAAGTGTAAGTTAGTTTTGTACTGACAATTTGGAAATAAGATTTGCTAAAACTCCCTGAATTTAGCATTTTATATTCATGCACGGTGTTTTTTAAATTTTATGTAGGGCTCAGTGTAGAATATAAAGATTTTTGTGTTTTTCTTTCGTGTTGTTCCTTCATAATTTCACAGTCACCAGCTATGAAGTTTTTCCCTCCTCTTTTGATTGTACAGCATTCAGGTTCAGAATCTATATATGAAAAGGCCTTCTACCTAATCTTCTCTGCAGGCTTACATTCTGTCTCTATGGGAAATGAGGTAATTGCTTTTGATATCTTTTTTCCTATGTCTCTAGGAAATTTTGCTATAATTTTAACTTGCCTTTCATTTCTGGCATAGAGACTAATTTGGGTCTTAGTTATTTCCACTCCTGCTTCAATTTACTAATTTTTTAATCTGAAGTCTGAAAGTTATTGTTCTAATGTTTGAGGACTTTGCGGTTTTGCTTAGTTTTAAAAATCATTTGCGTTTTTTTCTTTCAAACAATATTTCAGAAACTTGGGAAAAGTTACCCTGGAAGTAAATTTCCTTTGGTAGTAGGTCGTTTTCATTTTCAGGTAGTCTGCTTTTTTAAAGTTACATTAATAAGCTTCATAGCTTTCCTGTCCTAACAGTGTTCATCTGAACTAGAGCAATAGACTATCTTTGACCTCTTGTTTCAATTTCCCCGAAGTCCTGTGCCAATTATGCTCCTACCAGCACATGTTTTCCTGTTCTCCAGTGTTTAGAATAATATTTATTGTCCTCAGCTTTATCCTCACCCATTAAGCATAAAGAGCACTGGTCTGAGAACTAGGAGACCTGAGTTCTAATCCTGACTTTCCTGGTAACTGGTGTCATGCTCTTTGACAGGTGTCTTCATGTCTCTGCTTGTTGGTACTCTCATGTGTAAAATGAAGGAGTTGGCCGGAGGTCCTTTCCAATTTTGATTCTATGATTTGGACTCTAGATTCCAAAATTACTGATTTCCCCACCTCTACCACCAGGAAAACTAGTCACCCTGTTTTTAACATACACAGCATTTTCTTTTCTGAATCATATTTACCTAGATATGTGGTCCCACTAAGCTAGTTTTATAAACTAGTTCAGAGAGAGACTCTTCTGAAGAAATTAGAGCTTTTATGATTAGAAACATGTTGTCTAAGAACAAGAGGTCTTAGAAATCACAGTAGGATTTAGATCATGCCATTGACCCTTGAGCTAATAGTGTAATTCCTTACTGGTAGTTAAAATCCAAAGTGTACTGAAATAGTATTGAATCTTCAAAGAAAACTAGGCTAGAAAATTCTAAACTATTGTTTCATTTACGCCTTCAAAAAATGTATTTTAAGCAGCCACTATACTCCAGATTTTCTTCTGGACACTTGGGAAACAAAGTAAACTTAAAAATCTTTGTGTTCATGAAGCTTACATTTTAATAGGAAGAGTAAAGCAAATAAACATAGGTAATTAAATTTATATTAGAAAATGGTAAGTAGAATAGAGAAAGTATAGATTATGGTAAAGGAAATATTTCATTTGTTTTTTGAGATAAGAACAATGTTTAAAAGATGCAGTAGTCACAACTACATGGGAGACTGAGGCATTCAAGGATTGCTTGAAGCCAGGAGTTTAAGACCAGCCTGGGCAGTATAAGGAGGCCATATCTCTTTAAAAAAAAAAAAATGTGATCAGGATAGGCTTCATTGGGAGGGTCACATTTGCATAAACACTTTGTATTTCTTTGTCTTTTCTTCTTTTACTTTTTTTTTTTTGAGTTGAAGTCTCACTCTGTCCCCCAGACGAGTGCAGTGGCACACTCCTGGCTACCGCAGCCTCCACCTGCTGGGCTCCAGCAATCCTTCCGCCTCAGCCTTCCAAGTAACCAGAACTACAGGCGCGCACTACCACGCCTGTCTGATTTTTGATTTATTGTAGAGATGAGGTCTCGCCAAGTTGCCCAGGTGGGTCTTGAACCTGCAGGCTCAGGCAATTCACTTGCCTCGGCCTCCCAGGCTGAGCCACTGAGTTCATCCCTTTTTTTTACCTTTTTTTTTTGAGTTGGAGTCTCACTTTGTCACCCAGACTGGAGTGCAGTGGCCGCTCCTGGCCACCGCAGCCTCGACCTGCTGGGCTCTGGCGATCCTTCTGCCTCATACTTCCGAGTAGCCGGAATTACAGGCATGCACCACCACGCCTGGCTGATTTTTTGATTTATTGTAGAGATGAGGTCTCGCTGCCCAGGCGGGTCTCGAACCTGAGGGCTCAGGCAATCCACTCACCTCAGCCTCCCAAAGGCGTGGGATTACAGGCTGAGCCACCGAGCCCGGCTTTTTTACTGTTTTAAATGCTCTTCATCAAAGCCGAAAGGTCTTCTTGAACATGGAGAATCACTTAGGTCAAAGTGACCCTCTTTGAAATGACAAAACCATTTTCTTGCCAGGCTTTCCCCAATGGCATTCTCCTGATACATAGCACAGATGTTTTGAGCCACCTCTGCTGCCTTTATTTCTCTGTTGAACTCAAATAGGAGACTACATCAGAAGTGTTCATTTTTTCCCACATTTTTTTGATGCTTCCAAATAGAATGCTGATGTGCACAAGTAACTTAAAGATACTTAACTTAAAGATACCCTGCATAGGGGCCAACAACACCCAAGTTATGATGGAAATAGTAGGTCACATGCTAATTTGGAGGCCCAGGCTTAAGCTCTGTCTCTTCTAAGATCACTGGCAAAGCCAAAAGCTGCTTCTCAAAAGAAGAGTTCAGTATTTGCAGAGGATGGCAGGGCAAAATGTGTTTAGATCCACCATTGAAACCAGTCAAATGCTCCAAACAACATCAGTATTTCTCACTGATTGGATCTCTTGGATCATAAGGTCCTAG
>NW_007245983.1:214570-256619 GCF_000164805.1 Carlito syrichta
GGCGGGTCTCGAACCTGAGGGCTCAGGCAATCCACTCACCTCAGCCTCCCAAAGGCGCGGCATTACAGGCTGAGCCACCGAGCCCGGCTTTTTTTACTTTTTAACCATGAAAGTTTTAAACATAAACACTTAAACACATAGGCACTAAAATTTTTTTTTTTAATTTTTAAATTTTTTTAGAGATGAGGTCTCACTCTGTCACCCAGGGTGGAGTACAGTGGCATGATCATATCTTTCTGTGGCCTAGAACTTCTGGAGCTCAAGCAGTCTTCCTGCCTCAGCCTCCTAAGTAGCTGGTACTATAGTACATGCCACCACAGCTGGCCAATTTTTGTTTTTTTAAATTTTATTTTAGAGACAGTGTCTCCCAAAGCTCTGGGGTTACAGGCTTGAGCCACTGCACCTTGGCTAATGAACCTTTCTTGTACCCTTCATATAGCTTCTATATTTTCAGAAATATCTTTAATCAAGGAAATTGCTTTAATCAAGGAAGAAGAAATGTAAAAGGACAATCACCCAATGGACTCGAGGTGACAGTGGCAATGAATTTCATTTTTAAAAATGTATACTACCCTCCCTTTATAAATATAAGATTTTGTAGCCCTATTTATTTAATTTTAGAATTCATAGCAATTTAGATATTGGAACTAAGGGCAGAGCAAAGCAAGGAGAAAAAACACTTCTGTTCAAATTACACAAACTCTCCCTGGAGATTCTGATACAGTCTCTCCTCTTCTTTAAGAACCACTGTAAACAAAGTAGAAAGTGATTACAAGAGTCTGTAATACACAAAACAAAATGAAGCACAGTGAAATTTTCTGTCTTTATCAGTGTGTTTCTGAAGTTAGTAAAGCCCCCATCTTCCTTATTTTACAGAAGAGAAAGCTGAGACCTCAAATGGTTTTCATAATGATACAGCTAGAAGTATAACTCAAATCTCCTAATCTCATCCCAGTCTTCTCAGTAGCTCAGATTGCTTTACATTAAACAAGAAATACAGATTTATATTTTGGCACAAAAGATTATCAGATTTTTTTATTAATTAAAAAAATTCACAAGTCAGACATTTTATATTTTATTTTAGCCAGGATGTATTTTGTATATATGTTTTTTTCTCCTAGAAAGTGGTGCTCTCAAAACTTTTCAAAGCACAGAATTTATTGTACCATTTACATTTTTACCAAATTGAAATGTTTCAAGATTATTGTAGCAAAGTGCAATCCAGTTGTGGCTGGTATTTTCCTGATATGGGATCTGGGTGGTTCCCCCTGCCCCCACTTCTGGCTACTACCCTTTATTTTTTTCGTGCAATAGAATTCCTTGAAATAGATTAGGTGGTAAATGTACTGAATTTAGTCAAGATAAAGGGAAAAGTGACAAGTCAGATTTATGTATTAATTATGAAGCTTTCTTTAGCATTTTTCTCCAAGTTTAATCTCTGACCTATGTGATTCAGTAACTTTCTGTCTCTGAGAAGCAGTTTGGACCCAGTTGAAAAACCTTGTAGTTAGTTGTTCATGGAGACTTATAATCAGCCTGATATACAGAGAACATTCTGGACTGGAAATTATAGTAAGGTGACATGTTCTGCTAACTTGGCCACTGCCAGTGATGCAAAACCACCTTCCCGTCTTAAGTGAGTAAAGATTTGGTATGAATATGAATGCTAAGAGTCTCATGGTGATATTTTGGGTGTATATGTTCCTGTGTGTTTGTATGGAAAGTTTAAAGGGTACTTACGTTGAGGGCTCTTATGTTGACCTTATTTATTTGAAATTCTTATTTTATTTGTAATGGCATATGTATATTTTTGTGACGTTAAATGCAATCTCTGTGTATACTTTTTGTATATATGTGTAAATATTTGTAAATATATTGGTATGCAGTGATATAATATGTGTATATTATATACCCATACCCATTGTGGGCTAAATTTATTTAAGTTCTGTGAGGACATCCTAGTGGCATTGTTCATGCTGCTGTAATTAGGTTGTGGCTGTATCTCATTCATGAGCCTCTATTTTGAGGGGCTTGTGTTTGGATAAAATTGGTCAATTTGGAGTTAAAATTAGGATATAAAGATCTTAACAGAAAGCTGGACATTCTTAGCTTTAAAATCATCTGCAGATTTTTATTTAAACTGATGATAAATTACTGATATAAACCTGAAAAATCTAAGTATGTGAAACTGAGACACCAGCAGATTCTTAAGCTGTTATTAATCCTTTATTTTCTTGACTCATATTTGAGTATTATTACTCAGTAGTAAATTATTTATATTGTGATATAATCAAGGACCTGTGAAAAAAATTACTTTGATCACATTTAAAAATAGATAGGAAGATGTCCATTAAATGGGGGAAATATGTTCCTAGTTGACAGACATTTCAATACCTGATACTAAATTTTAATTTTGGAGCAATTTTTTTTCATCAGTGTGCCTCTTTTTCATGTGTCTCTGTGAGGCAGAAAAGGGGGCCGTAGCTAAGGGAAGGCTTAACCTAAGTAGCGTAGGATTTGATGAGGAACATGAGAGTGTTAGTCTATGTATTTGCAGCAGCTGTGATTAATTTAGCCCTGTCTTGGCATTTCTGACTGTAGATTTTTCTTACTGGAATTGTATATCAAAGATGAGTATGCTCATCTGAGGAGACGGTTCCAGTGAATAAAATGCTGCCAGTTGTATTGCTGTGTCTCTATGAGAACACTTGTGCTCTGTGAGTTGATGATATATTCACACATGAAGTAGAGTCTTAATGTTAGATGCATGGTGTGCTATAAAAATCTGGGCCTTTAGACCCAGATGATGTAGCAGGGGAGGATAAGAGGATAGGAAATTGTGCAGTGCCAATTTTTGAACCCATGGAATTTTGCTGAGTATCAATGTTCATATTTATTTGCATGAAAGAGTATAGGAGATGTGTAATAGAAACTTGAATACATTCACTGCAGAAATTAAATAGGGGTTACTTTTGCAAGATAGAATATAACTGCAAAGCAACTTTACCCCATCATTTTTCAGAAGATTAAATCTATCTGATCTAATATTAAGTTATCTTAAAACAGAGAAATTAGCTCAGGAGTCAATTTTATCACCCCATGATGTTGCATTTGCTGACTCGTATTTTTAATAAAACAGCCAACTATTCATAACTCTTTTCAACTATAGTATTAATTTAAAGATAATTACAATAGCCTTTCCCTTGAATAAATATTAAAATGTGGTAATGTATTGTTTCCAAAAAATTAGTGAAAGCATTCATAGTATCTGATGTTCAAATAACCAAATTATTTTTTATCGGAGAGTAGTCGAACATATATGCTATTTAAAATGCATGGAATAGGGTCGGGCATGGTAGCTCAAGCCTATAATCTCAGCACTTGTGGAGGCCAAGACGAGAGGATTGCCTGAGCCTGGGAGTTCAAGACCAGCCTGGGCAACTTGGCAAGACCTCGTCTCTACAATAAATTAAAAAAGAAAATTCATAGAATTGACCTAGGCTCCATGTGGACATGAATTTGAGGAGAGTAGCAGCAATAAAAAGTTCAGTAGATGAGACTGACATTGTGAATGTGACTGCCAACCCTCACAGTTGTGAAGCAAGTAACTTTGCAGTTGAGTAAAGAATTGCTTAGACTATTCAGCCCTTTCCCCCATTCTCCTACACTCTAAAGTACATTGATATTTTATACCTATCTGTGCTGTACCTCCCGGTCTTTCCTGGATATGGGACCACTTTACTCAAAAAAAAAAAAAAGATTCATTTTCTTCAAACTGAAATTTCAGAGCATAATATTATACTATGTCTTGGCTTCACTGAGTTTTGAACAAAAAGACTTATTTAAGCATGTCTTGTATTTAAGGAAAAGTAACTCGTGTGAATGGAATCAGTCACCTATTAACAGGAAGGGTATTAGAGTGATATAGAGGGATCTGCCCTTAGAAGGGTAATAAATATATTAAATTAAGTAGAACTAATTTGTTGGTGCCATAGAAACACTTCCTTTGAAATTCTGTAATTATGAAATGTCTTCTTAAGCTAAAATTGGTATTTTTTACTTATTAGTTTGGGTATAATATTGGCTTTTGAAGAGAATTCCATTTTTACATTACATTGTTATTTAATCACTAAGCACCATTTCTTTTTTTTTAACTGCATGATGTTACCAACCATTTCTTAATTTTAAAATATTTTTGTTAATTTCTTTTGTGGTTTCAAAATTATTTTTTAAAGTTATCTGACTACTTTAAGCAGTGTGATTTTTAAACATATTTGAACAGTAGATTCAGAGTTTTTTTTAACAGTTTGAAGTACATTATATGACAAACTCAACCTCAGATTCACTTATTAAGCCTAAATTTGGTCATAGACTATAAATTAGGGATATTTTTCCTACTTTGGTGGATAATTCCAATCTATATCCTAAGACAATCAGCTTTTAGGTGTCATATTATTTATTGAGACATTGATAATTTCAAGTTTCAGGTTTTTACTTTTCTCACAGGCTTATGAAATGAAAGTTAATAGGCTGAGTTATATCACTTTCAGATTGAGGTAAGAGTTATGTCTAGCCTTCTTGTAGGTCTGCAGTAAATGATACTTAAATTTTTGTTGTATCACTAATATTCTTTTCTCTTTAGAAGCTGTTATGAATGTCCACTTGTCCATGATTGAAAATTGATATTTGTAAACATTACAATTAACCATCAGTTCTCTCAAACATGAAATTAATGTGTAACCATTATAAAATGTGAAATGATCATATATGATAATCCCAAAGTAAATACTTCCAAATCATAGAGAAATACCACTGTATTAAAAAAAAAAAACACTTTATTCCCACCTCTTTTGCATGCTATTAGTTGCTTTTTAAAAACAATTAAAATTATATATTATGGTAAAAATCTGCAGGAAAATTTGCTTAAATTGTTTTAGCACAATAATAATTTTTATTACTATTTCCTAAAGAATGGTTTTCAAAAAATTGTTTATTATATCATTAAAAAGACCATCTAATGGTTCAGTAAAATAATTTAGAACTTGATTTTTGTGACCTTTTATAGTTATCTGAATTCATTACTTTTGCCACATAGACTCTAGTTCTCCAACTTTTTTTTTGCTTGTTTTTAATAAACCATGCTGTTAAACAATCAGAGAGACCTTTATTTTGGAGGATTCTTCCAGTTGAGGTAGAAAGGTCTTAGATAATAGGAAAGGCGGATACAATGTTCTGACATTTTCATAGTAGAGTTTACAGGTGACATAATTTATCCATATAGGTTATCTTCATTGTGTAGCACCAGTATAAATAGTGATTTCATTAAGCATTGAATCAATGAGGCAGTTATAAATCATTTTTGACTTTGCGCTGAAGATTATTATAATTTCAGGCTACTTTATTATTTTCTCTGAGCAGTTTCCATTGTAAGGTTGAGTTTTCTTTTTTTAATTCAAATCATCACTAAGGCTTAAGATAATCAAATAGGAGTTAAAATAAGTTATGTTTGATCTTTTTCCCCTGAAAATAATGGCTAACCTATTGTCTACATTATGAATATTAGGCGGAAATGCACTTGCTTAAATCATAGCAGTAATTATATTTGGAGGATATAATTACTTGATTTTCTAGTGGTGTGAAATACTTTTTAAAAAAATTGTGCTTGTCTGTAACTAAATTGTTATAGAATTGTAACACTATAGGGATTATAGAGTTATATTTATTAGCTCTCCTCGAGAGATTGAAGCACAATAATTTTCATGTAACAATTCTTATCCAAGTGCTGCTAATCTGTCGTGCAAATAATGAAGCCTATCTAGCTATTCACAAATCACTGTAATCCTTGAAACATAGTCTTGTTGCTCATTTGTATTAAAATTTGGGTATTGTGGGTTAATACTTTAGAGCAAAACCCATGAACTCAGCCCTGTTAGACAGCAAACTGTTTGGATTCATTAGTTTTTATATGTGTTCTCAGTAGAATAAAATTTGAAGGGGCTATTTACTACCAATGATTAAGGGGGGGAATTATATTGTCAGTATCATTTGACTTGAACATTTGTGGTATTGTAAAAGTCTTGTCTGTTGTATTTCTAAATTGCTTAAGCCATACATTCTCTTAAACAGGAATGTTTTTTGTTTTATTCCTTTCCAGCAGCCTTTTCTGCTTTCTCTGTTATGGTTAATACTTCATAGATTTTAGAAATTGAGAAATTCTTGAAATATATTATTTCTTGAGTTCATCACTTTTGACTCTTGTATAATATGTGATTTGTCATAAAAGATAGCAAGCCTTTCACTACTTCACTAGATGAATTTCAGAGTAACACTGTGATTTTGCAGAGTGGATTCAGTAGGCTTTCCGATATTTTCTTCTGTCTTACAGTGCCTATCACCTTGAGGGCACTTAAATACTAGAGGATGGAAAGTTAAATGTTTTGATGTTTATTGAATAACAAGATTACAGAATATTTGATTTTTGTTGTTAGTGTATTAAAAATTTTTTGTATCAATAAATGTTCTTTAGGAATGTGACTACATTCATCAGGTGTGTATTCTTGTAAATGAATTTTGTATCTTGAATTCACATATATATTAAGTGTATCATCGATATAAAAATAAACATTATTTGCTTAAAGTTTTTGGTACTTCTTCAGTGTTGTTGTCTACTTAAGTGCTAAACTCTTAGGGTTTTGCTTCTTTCAGATAGTACCTCAGAGACTTTAAACGATCTTGGGGTTGTGGGTTCCATGCTTATTCTTCTAGTTTGTTAATTTCGTCTAAGTCCCGGTTTTGGTTTTTCCCTGCCCTCCTCCTGGTGGTCAGAACTTGAACACGCGAAGGGAGAGGTTGTTGAAGAATTGGGCGACATCCCCTTACTCTTAGGCTGATTTTGGGTCTAGGGCAGGAACCAGAGTTCTTTTCATGTGGAATGCTCTTGGAATTCAGGAGTCCAGGACTCTGACTTAAGCCACTGATTTACACTCTGGCTTAGAACAAGGCCGTTTTTCCTCGTATTTTTTTCTTCTTCCTACTGCCTGTATCGTTGCAGAATAGTTTGTTTTTTTAAAAGACAGTCTCGCTGGGCAGTTTTTCCTCTTTGGCCTTTGTTCATCTGTTAAAAGAAGCCAGCCCATTCGTGTATTGTGAAGCTAATATAGTGGGCTTCCACCAGCCTATTTTGAAATGAAATGCTAGCCGGGTGTGATGGCACGCACCTGTAATCCCAGCTACTCGGGAGGCTGAGGCTGGAGGATCGCTGAGCCCAAGAGTTGGAGACTGCAGTGAGTTATGATCGCACCACTGCACTCCAGCCTGGGTGACAGAGTGAGGCCCTGTCTCTATATACATACCATACATAAAATAAATGCAATATATGAGTGCGTAATATAACAAGGATGCGCTGGAAAACGTTTCTTTCAACTGTGCTTTATGAGTGTAGGGGGTTGCCATATAAAACGTATAATCTACAGTAGGTCATAAACGCCTACGTTAAAACAGCAGCACAGCACTCGAGGCCCACGGCACCAGTTGGATCCCTTTTCCCCTTGCCACGAAGCTCCTCCCACTTCTCCAGCTCCGCGCACGCCACTGTTTATTTAAAAAAAAAAAAAGGAAAGGCCTCGCGACCCAGTCGTCTTCTGCTGACCGCTCGCTGACGTGGCGAGCCCGCCTGGAGGGTGCGGCCGGCCGGGCGCGTGCGACCGTTCCCGCCCAACAGCCGACCGGTGGCCCGCGCTGCCGCCGTGTAGAGCGCGCGGGAGCGCATGCGCGAGGCAGCTCAACCCCGCGCGCAGCCACTTCCGGCGCACTGGGGGACTTGCGGTTCCGGGTCGCTGCTCGGCTCGCCGGCCGGCTGTGGGGGCCGGTGACGCGGGCCGGCGCTCACGAGAGGCCCCGGAGGCGGGGCTTTGCCGGCTGCCCAGAAGCGGCAGGTGCGCGGGCCCGGACTTCGGGAATGCGAGCAGGCCCCTCTTTCTCACGGTGGCCTTGGTCTGTCCCCAGAGCGGCCCAAGCAAGGTTGCCCACTACCCAAGGCGTGGGGGGGCGGCACCAGGGTGCTGAAAGGGCGACAGTAGGGGCGGAGGCGGGCTGCCATCTGGGAATCTGGAACCTGGGGTTCCGGGATCCCTCCCTGCGCGACCTTGGGCAAGTCACAGTTGCCGTGCTGTCAAATGGGAGCGTTGTTGGGTCCTTCCTTTCTTTGTCAGTCCAAGCACGGACGGGGCTGAAGGGCGCCTGAGGGAGCGAGATCCAAACTGCCCCGGCAGGTACCGCCTCCCTTGGCGTTGGGCATCTGTCTTCACCCAACTTTGCCTTCATTTTTCTCAGCGACTGTCTGAGTGCAAGTCAAGGCGCCGTGACCACACAGCCCAGGGTCTGGCCAGGTAAAGAGTGTGTGAATGTGAGAATCAGCTGAGAAATACTGGCCCCAGGGAAACCTGTATCTCATTCAAATTGTTTTGCTCAGGGTCCTCAAGGAGAAGTGAATTTAGACACTTACTGCAGTGAGTGAGTCTATTCTTTGTGCCTGTAAGTGACGCTCTTAAGCAGACCACAAATTCATAGGAGAAATTCCCAGGGTTAGGAAGAGTTGCGCACCGAAAGTTGTTATAGTAACAGATTTTCTTCCCTCCTCCACCCCTTAATCTTTCCTTCCTCCCTCCTCCACTTCTCTCCCCCCCACCAACCCAACATTTTGGCCTTACACTTGAAAAGAAATTTCCAACACATTTTATCTTTGTCTTCACGCAGGACAGAATGCTTTGACCTCCAAGCTGTTTTAAATCTAGTAGATAAGCCAGGTGAGTAAGCGGTTTACAGATATTGAAAGTAAAGTTTTTAAAGAATCGTTCAGACTTAATGGATGATCTGAATTGATCAGAAGTCATTTGTAGATCTTACAGCAAAACTTGGATATCCGTCACAAAACATGGAAAGTTAGGGTTGGAACCAGAATATTAGTGTTTCATACACCATTGGGAGGAAAAAGGTGTTTTGACTCTTGTGTTGAATATCATGTCAACCATTCTGAAGAAAAGAAATTGTGATTTGAGATAATTTTACCAAATTCAAAAGCATGCAGCATCTCCAGGAAAAGTTTATCTGACACCTATACCATGTAGTTGTCTGACTTGCCTGCTTTTTTTCTATGTTACCAGCTTTTTCTAGGGAACTGCTGAATTGCAAACCATCCTGGAATATTAGAATATTACACCTTTCCCCATATTGAGTTACATATGTTTATGCCTTCAACTTAAAAACAAACAACAACAACAACAATATGCTAAACCCTAGTTAAATTTATTGGGGGAAGGTTTTGAAAGCATTGCATCATGATTATATTATGTTAATATTTGCCCTGGGAAATTTTACCAAATGTGTTATATGCTGTAGCCAACCAGGCATAATTTAAAAAATAGACTGGGCGCAGTGGCTCAGCCTGTAATCCCAGCATTTTGGGAGGCAGAGGCGAGTGGATTGCCTGAGGCTGCGAGTTCGAGACCAGCCCGGGCAACCTGGCGAGACCTCATCTCTACAATAAATAAAAAAAAATTAGTCAAGTGCAGTAGCACAGTAGTTCCAGGTACTTGGAAGGGTAAGGCAGAAGGATCACCGGAGCCCAGTGGCTCAATGCTGAGGTGTCCATGAGTGTGCCAAGGCACTCCAGTCTGGGCGATCGAGTGAGACACCAACTCAAAAAACCCAAACGGGATTTGTGAATCAGAGTTTGGTGTTCAAATACTAGCCCTGCCACTTAGGCACATAATCTTACAGGTTACTTCACCTCCTTAAAGAATTTCTTCATCTGTATGTGCATATGAAGCACCTGAGTGCTTTTTAAATGTTTAGTAATTGTGTTCTATTAAGTGCACGTGTAAGTTATGAAACTTAATTTTGAAACCTAAAGCTTAACAAAGCAACTCATATGTGAAATCTTTCCTCTCTTTCATCTGATTTATAGATACTGAATTGCCATAAGCGCTTGGCTTACAGTTAAGTGGGAATGCAGCTAGCCTGGATGTCTGAAACTTTTTAGGCACCTGGGTCTGAATCCCAGTCACCGGTCTGGGGACTACTGAGAGCTGGTCATCCCTACAGGATAGCTACAAAGCAAAAATGTTTGCAAAACTAAAGAAAAAAATTGCTGAAGAGACTGCTGTGGCTCAGAGGCCAGGAGGTGCCACTAGGATCCCACGGTCGGTGAGCAAGGAATCAGTTGCCTCAATGGGAGCTGACTCAGGAGATGACTTTGTAAGTATCTTTATTTTTTAAATAATTTTGCAGTGAATCCTTCCAATAAATATTTTGAATCACGTGACTAGTTCATACTTTTTTGTAGTTTATAGTTGTATAAGACCCTGTATATCTGACTCTTCTTACTCTGAGATGCCCTTTTGTTAATTTTTTGTTTATTTTTTTATTATTTATTTATTTATTTGTGGTTTAGGATTTACTAGGGATCTGGCAGTCCTAGGGCTGGCACTACACTGGGTGAGCACAGCCTGCCCACCAGTCAGTACTGGTTTTTCATGCAGTGCTGGGACGCCTTGGGGCTGACTTCCACAGGAGAGGGGCTCAAGTTGGGCCTCTCAAAGCAGACACGAACATTCACAGGTCATAAGGTCAGGTTGGCCTTGGTGCAGAAAAGGGAACATTGAGAACTTTTTTTTTTTTTTGCTTAAGGACTGGGGAGCCTGAGGTTTTAACAGGCCTGATAGCACAGGAACTTGGGGGAAGTAAAAGAGGTCACTAAGGCCTTGGGGATGAAATAGGAATGAAAAGGAGGAGAAAGAACCCAGATGGTAGCTCCAGGGGTGCAGAGTGTCCAGCTATCCTCCAGGGCCTCAGGGAGCAGGCTCGGTAATGTCCTCACTCCCATCTTCTAGCCTTACCAGGCTCTATTTGTTGCCCCAGATGGCCACCTTTGTATACAGAGGCGTTGGGAGGAAACGGCTGAACTTCATGTAGGCAGAGATTTTCTTTAAGCCCTCAAATCAGTACATGAAATCCTTCAGGTCTGGAAATGCATCTAAACACTTCGGCTCAAATATACAGTGCAGGTCAAGGATATCGTAAGCGAGGAAATCCACAAAGGTGATCTTGTCCTCTGCAAACCCTGACTACTTCCCTAAGAACTGTGAGAAGAACCTCATCATGTCAGGGAGACCCCTCCAGGTACTCTGCTTTCAGTTTTTCAAAATCAGGGCTATAGCAGACTCTGGCCAGCTGATTAGAGACGTCCATAGCCTGGTTCTCCAAAATGTCCACTCGAATCTTCTCCTCTTCTGTCTCCCCACACGTTGTGTTTGAGGGCAATGTAGCGCAGGATGGTGTTGCTCTGGGTGAGCTTGTGAGCCCCATCGATTAGGTAGGGCAGATTGGGAAAGTCCAGGCCCAGCTTGAATTTTTCATTCAGCTACTGGCTTTTGTCATAGTCAGGAGCATCCCCCATGGTGTACTTCTTTTCCTCATAGCTTGAGTCTGTGTATTCCAGGAGCAGGCGGATGGCGTAGGCCAGCCCATGGATGTCCCAGTATCCCAGTGTCATTGGCATGGTGCTGCTGCTGCTGTGGACTCAGCAGCTGGGTCTCAGGGGGACTGGGCTGTGACTTCTAACAATTTTTGGTTTATTGATGTTAAGGTACTCTAACTTTTTTCTTTTTCTCCTGTGAGTGCCTTGTCATATTCTGTATATTGTCCTCTTGTACTTTTTTTAAAAATCGATTTATCTTGCCTGGGCAACTTGGCGAGACCTCATCTCTACAATAAATCAAAAATTAGCCAGGCGTGGTAGCGCATGCCTGTAGTTCCAGCTATTTGGAAGGCTGAGGCAGAAGGATCGCCGGAGGCTAGCAGATCGAATCTGCGGTGGCTGAGAGCGTCCACTGCACTCCACTCTGGGTGACAGAGTGAGACTCTAACTCAAAAAATATATATATATATATATTTATTAGTTTGTTTGTTTATATACTTATATATTAAAAATATATATATATTTATCTTGTACATCTTCTTTTACATTTTGTCTCCCACAATGTCTGGGCCTGTTTTCTCTACAGACCTATAGATGTATACTTTAAGTCATTGTTGCTTAACAAGTTCTGTGAGTTGTGTGGGGTTAGCTGAAATCTGTTTTATTGTGAAGGTTGATGGAAAGATGGCACGAGTGACTATAGTGTGTCCCTTATTTGTAAAGTACCATAGTGATTGGTAAGATTCCAAAAATGAGAACGTTGCTATATTAGGAAATGTCATGCTTAAGGATTAAGGTGTGTCTTTGGCATATGACAGGATCCTCTTAAGTTGGATGCATTTCTTTAAAAATGATTTATGATCCCACGCCTTGGGAGGCTGAGGTGAGTGGATTGCCTGAGCCCGCGGGTTCGAGACCCGCCTGGGCAACTTGGCGAGACCTCATCTCTACAAACAATCAAAAATTAGCCGGGTGTGGTAGCGTGCGCCTGTAGTTCAAGCTACTTGGAAGGCTGAAGTGGAAGGATTGCTGGAACCTAGCAGGTCGAGGCTGTGGTGGCCAGGAGTGACCACTGCACTCCAGTCTGGGTGACAGAGTGAGACTCCAACTCAAAAAAAAAATTATTTATGATGCTTGATATCTATAAAAGAATGTGTAATATATACAAGATGGACCCTCCAAAAAATGAAATTATCTTTTGGAAGACAGACCTCTGTAGTATACATGGAATTAGTTCCTCCAGATCAAACAGTTAGTCTGGACGTTTTGAGAAGGTAGTGTCACAATTTGTGGACAGACTATCCCAAGTTGTAGCAAACAGGTGACTGGCTGGTTCTTTCACCTTGACAACGCACCTACCTACACCATGCTGAGTGTTCAGTAGTTTTTAACCAAAAACAGCATGACCTCTGTATCTTACCCTCCCTATTCACCTGATCTCACCTTCAGCACCTTTTTTTGTTTGTTTGTTTCCCTTGATGAAAAAAGTCCCCAAAGGGAAATGTTTTGCCAGTGTGAAAGAGGTAAAATAAAAAACAGCAGAAGCACTAAAAGGCATCAAAATTGACGAGTTCAAAAACTGTTTTGAGCAGTGGAAAAAGCACCTCAATAGGGGTATTGCATCAAACAGAAAAGTACTTTGAAGGTGACTGAAGTTTATATTTTATTTTATTTATTTATTTTAAGTCAGAGTCTCACTCGTGACATACCTATGGGCTCTGCAACCTCAATCTGCTGGACTCAGGCAATCCTTCCACATCAGCCTTCTAAGTAGCTGAAACTACAGGTGTGTGCCACCACACCTAGCTTATTTTTTTATTTATTGTGGCGATGAGATCCTGCAATGTTGGCCCAGGCTGGTTTCAAACCCCAGAGCTCAGGCAATCCTCTTGCCTCTGCCTCCCAAAGTGCTGAGATTATAGGCATGAGTCTCTGTGTCCGGCTAAAGTTTAAACCTGTAAGAATAAGTACACAGTTTTTTGTTTTTTGGTTTTTTTTTTTTTGAGTTGGAGTCTCACTCTGTCGCCTAGACTAGAGTGCAGTGGCCGACCACCGCAGCCTTGACCAGCTGGGCTCCGGCTATCCTTCCACCTCAGCCTTCCAAGTAGCCGGAATTACAGGCACGCGCTACCACGCCCGGCTGATTTTTTGATTTATTGTAGAGATGAGGTCTCGCTGCCCAGGCGGGTCTCGAACCCGCGGGCTCAGGCATTCCACTCACCTCAGCCTCCCAAAGGCGCGGGATTACAGGCTGAGCCACCGAGCCCAGCTAGTACACAGTTTTTTAATAAATAAATTCCATTTTGGGGGGGAATATTTATACTCATATGCGAAGTATAAACCATAAAGTAAATATATTACCTATCCAAAGAAATAGAACATTGTCAGTACTGTTGAAACCACTTATGTGTTCTTCCTCATCCCTCTGCCTACTCCACATAACCCTCTAATAAATTTTGTTTTTAATTCTCTTTTTAAAATATCTTACCAGATATGTATGTGTTCATAAACAATTATTGTTTGATACAGCTTATTTTTGAACTTACAAAAATGATATACAATAGATTTCTTGGATTTCCTTTTTTTTTTTTTTTTTAACAACATGTTTCTAAAATGCATCTGTGTTACATAAAGCTGTGGGTCATTTATTTTTCCAGCACTTGAAAAGCTATAATTTATCTTTGTTTTCTCCTGGTGATAGACATTTGTGTTATTTCCGTGGTCAGATGAGTCTTCTGCCTCCTTTCGTATACTACTTGAATTCCAGGTCAGATTACATGACAGAAGCCATGGGTTATTGGGGTGGACCAATAAGATTACCACATCTAAATTACCATTGGTTCATATATTTAGCTGGAAATATAAGTGTACATTTGAACACCAGGCTGAAGGATTTGACTTTAATGCTGACATCTGCAGTAGAAGGACCGGCTTTGCCTTCAGGCTCACATAACAAATGAAGCATTTCATCTAGAATGTATTCCAGATATAGAGATTGACCTGAATTCAGGACATACTTTACTTTGAGGCTTCTCAAGTAATCTATTTGAATTTACTACAGCCTGATCCTCACTATCTCCAGGCCCTTCATATCCAACTGCATATATTTCTCCAAACAGGTGTCTTCCCTATGCCATCTGAAATTCTAAATGAACAAAACTGAATTCACTAATTCCATCTCCAAATGTGCATCCAAGTCACAAACTAGAAACCTTGGAGGCATTTTAGATTCTTCCTCTCCTTTCACTTCTTGGTGTCCAGTTGGTCAATATGTATTGCGGCTTTCATTTCTTAATTATCTCTCAAATTGCCTTTCTACTCCATCTTCTAGTAGTATGTTTACTAGTACACGTTGAGCATCCCTAATCTAAAATTTTGAAATCCGAAATGCTTCAAAATCCAAAACTTTTTTGGTCATCAACATGATACCACAAGTGGAAAATTCCACACTTAACACAAACTTTGTTTCATACACAAAATTGTTTTAAAATTAAGATTACCATTCGCGACCCACCTGGGCAACTTGGTGAGACCTTATCTCTACAATAAACCAAAAAATTAGCCAGGTGTGGTAGTGTGCGCCTGTAGTTCCAGCTACTTTGAAGGCTGAGGCAGAAGGATCGCCGAAGCCCAGCAGGTCGAGGCTGCGGTGGCCGGGAGCGGCCTCTGCACTCCAGTCTGGGCGACAGAGTGAGACTCCAACTCAAAAAAAAAAAAAAAAAAAAATTAAGATTACCTGCAGGCTATGTGTATAAACTGTATATGAAACATGAATGTATTTCATGTTTAGACGTGGGTCCCATCCCTAAATTATCTCATGATGTACATACAGATATTCCAAAATCCAAATAAGACTTCTGGTTCCAAGCATTTTGAGTAAGGGATACTTAACATATACTTTCATTTTATTTCAGGCTGCCTTTCTTTCTTGGACAAACTTAGTAGCCTACCTGGGCTTCCTTCCACAAAGTGATCTTTCTTTTTTTTTTTTTTGAGTTGGAGTCTCACTCTGTTGCCCAGACTGGAGTGCAGTGGCTGCTGCTGGCCACCGCAGCCTCAACCTGCTGGGCTCCAGTGATCCTTCCGCCTCAGCCTTCCAAGTAGCTGGAACTACAGGCACATGCTACCACGCCCGGCTAATTTTTTTTTTAATTTATTGTAGAGATGAGGTCTCGCCAAGTTGTCCAGGCGGGTCTCGAACCCGTGGGCTCAGGTAATTCACTCACCTCAGCCTCTCAAAGGCACGGGATTACAGGCTGAGCTACCGAGCCCGGCACAAAGTGATCTTACTAAAAGCAGATTGGTTTGGGCCTCTTCAATACTTAAAACGCAGTGACTTTTCGAATCTTCAGGATGAAGTGCAATCTCATTTCTACCATAATGGTCTTGTCACAGCTTACCTGCCCAGCTCATCTTACTTTACTTTCCTATATACTGTGCTACAGCCAGGTTGAATTTATTGCACTTCCTGGAACGGACCACATCCTTTCATGCCTAAAGATGTTTGCATATACTGTTTCCTCTCTCTAGAATGTCTTCTGTCTCCTCTTTTCACTCCTGCATTCCTCTGACAGATTTTTTTTTTTTTTTGAGTTCGAGTCTCACTCTCACCCAGGCTGGAGGGCAGGGGCATACGCTCCCGGTCACTGCAGACTCAACCTGCTGGGCTCCAGCAATCCTTCTGCCTCAGCCTTCCAAGTAGTTGGAACTACAGGTGCATGCTACCACGCCCAGCTAATTTTTGATTTATTGTAGAGATGAGGTCTCGCCAGGTTGCCGGGTGGATCTCGAACCCATGGGTTCAAGCAATCCTCTTCACTCGGCCTCCCAGTGTGCTGGGATTACAGGCTGAGCCACTGAGCCTGACCTCTGACAGACTCTTGTTTATCCTTCAAGACTCAGTTCACATGTTACTTCCAGGAAGCCTCCACTGACCTGTCCTGCCCCTGTTGTAGCACTCTGCCCTGTACTCTTCCTGTCTGTTAGGTACCTTATCTTCTCCTCACCTGTGTAATAGTACCTGTTATACTGTATTATTATTGGTGACTTGCTTATTTGTCTCTTCCACTAAGCTGCAAGCTTCAGGGAAGGCAATAAAGTGTATAGCCCTTAAAAACTCAGATCAGGTTATAGAGTCAAACCTGGATTGAATTCCCTGCTCTATCATTATTGTGTGATTTGGGACAAGTTTCTTGACTTTTCTGTGCCTTATTTTTCACATCTGCTAAATGGGAATAGAAACTGTATGTATCTTTATAAAAGTATCTGTGTCAGATAGCCCCAAGATCACCCTCAGGTTTGATTAATCACAGAACTCAGCATATAGTTTTACTTACTGCTATTATTTATTACAGTGAAAGGATGCAAAGTATAGTCAACAAAGGGAAAAGGTGCATGGAGAAAAGATTGAAGGAAACCAGGTGTAAGCATCGAGAGTCCTCTCCCAGTGGAGTTATATAGGACATACTTAATTCCTTTAGCAGTGAACTATGGCAGCACATATAAAATGCCTACCAAGAAAACTCATTAAAGATTCAGTGTCTAGGATTTTCACTGGTAGTTGATCATGTAGATACCCTCTGCCTAGTATGTATTAAAAGTCATATGAAAGTAGGTGTTCAGCATAAACCATTATTTGCAACTAACAATTTAGGCACAGTGAGCCATTCTTTTCAAGAATGGTAAGAACCCTCCCAAAATCTAAATTCCCTGGTGCCAGCCAAGGACCAACCTTATAAGCAGGACTTTCTAAAGATGGTAGTCTCAGGCTTGCAATATTGACTCTCTTGTGCATAGTATATAAAGCACTTAGTTAGCATAGTGCCTGGCTCTTAGTAAGCATTTCATAATCAGTTGCTACTGTTTTAAGTAGTCACTCTTTGTCCGCTACTATTCCTAGTACTTAGCACAATGCTGAAACCTAGGATGTGTCACTAACAGTAATAATCATAACAACACACTGCTAGCACTGTGGTCTGAATGTTTGTGTCTGCCAAAAATTCATATGTTGAAACCTAATCACCAGTGTGATGATATTAGGAGGTAAAGCCTCTGAGAGATAATTAGCTCATGAGAAGCCTTCACGAGTGGGATTATTGCCCTTATAAAAGAGGCTCTAGCTGGGCTCGGTGGCTCAGCCTGTAATCCTGCACTTTGGGAGGCCGAGGTGAGTGGATTGTTCGAGACCCGCCTGGACAACTTGGCGAGACCTCATCTCTACAATAAATCAAAAAATTAGCCGGGTGTGGTAGCATGCACCTGTAGTTCCAGCTACTTGGAAGGCTGAGCTAAAGGATCGCCGGAGCCCAGCAGGTCGAGGCTGCAGTGGCCGGGAGCGTGCCACTGCACTCCAGTCTGGGCAACAGAGTGAGACTCCAACTCTTGAAAAAAAAAATATATATATAGCAATCCTCCCTCCTCAGCCTTCCCAAATAGCTGGGGCTACAGGCACAAGCCACTGCAACCAGCTGATTTTTAGAAATGTTTATAAAACTATTTAGAATGAAATGTCATGATATCTGTTATTTAAATTACTTCAGCAAAATAAAAATTGATGAAGCAAATATGGGAAAACATAAATAATTGTTAGGGTAGATGGAGAATGTTCACTAAACCAATCTCCTTTTTCTGTATTTTGAAAAGTTGTATAATCAAAAGTTAAAATTTTTTTAATGAGTTATTTATTAGCAATAGCTAGCAGTACCCAAAATAATAGCAGTACTCATGTTTTAAAATAATCTGGTTTGTTGAGGAAAATGTATCTCGTTAATATATTGATTTATCGAATGCATATAATCTGCTAAAGTCTATGATACAATTGAGAGCTTTAGATTGATATTCCTTTATCTTATAGATGTGGATACTAAAACTTTATCAATATCAGTGAAAGATATTTTAGGCATAGACCAGCCTTTGGCCCCTTGTTAAAGAACCCTCCTCCCTTTATCCCAGGACTTTATCTTTGGAAAGATAAGGTAATTTCTTTTTTATGCTGCAAATTTATTTTTTGAATTATGCATTTGTGTAATATAATGAATTTGTTTACTACCATTTATTTCAGTAGCATGTACACAAACACACAATTTATCTGTTTAGCATCTCATCTCTCCCTGTAATAAGAGGGAGATAGTGTCACTTCCACTTTCCAGGTAGAGAGGCTAGGGTTCAGTTATGTTAAGAAGCTTTTCAGTGATTACAATTAACTAAACTGTAACTGATCCTAAAAGCGTTGTCACTTTCTAGCTCAGTACTGTGGTCTCAGCACTGTTGAAAATTCACCTATGAGTACAACTCTCCTTGTATCTGTCTCAACAGGCTTCTGATGGAAGCAGCTCCAGAGAAGATCTTTCATCCCAGCTTTTGAGAAGGAATGAACAGATACGGAAGTTAGAGGCCAGACTTTCTGGTATGTCTAAGAATTTATAAAAAGCAAGCAGAAAACTTACCTTGCCTGACCATCTCTCCCTATAAAATAGCCATATGAGATAACTTTTTAGTTATTTTGACATATTTTGATCTTCTTAGTCAGAAAGAAACCCCTTTGTTCCCTTTTTTTTTTTTTAATTGTACTGAATGGCGTAAATCCAAAACCGAATTGGCTGTTTATTTTTTTTAAGTGTATGTTTTTCTGCTCCTGAGGTTTCTAGCCATGGTTATATAACATATTAAAAGGATACATAGAATAGATTTGACCATCTTCCACCATTAGCATAGCTTACTTTCAAAGATGGCAAGTAGTAGGAGCTAATATTTATAGGGAATGGCCATCAGATGTTGGACTTATCAGCATCAGAGAGGATTTGGTGCTGTGTTGCCACTTGTTGCAGCTCATAATCACCTGTGTAAGTGTTGTTCTAGGTATTTGGGTAATAGTATTTCTAACTTCAACACGTGTATAGAAGGTGTAACTCTTGGCCAGGTGCAGTGGCTCACGCCTATAATTGCAGCACTTTAGGAGGCCAAGGTGAGAGAATTTCCTGAGCCCACGGGTTCGAGACCAGCCTGGGCAACTTGGCAAGCCCTCATCTCTATAATAAATCAAAAAATTAGCTGGGCGTGATGGGGTATGCCTGTAGTTCCAGCTACTTAGAAGGCTGAGACGAAAGGATCACCTGAGTCTCTAGCAGGGTGAGGCAGTGGTAGATGAGCGTGCCACTACTGTACTCCAGCCTGGATGACAGAGTGAGACTCCAACTCAAAAAAAAAAAAAAAAAAAAAAAAAAAGAAGGTGTAGCTCTTATTATGTCTTTTGTGTGCAGTTTGCAATTTATACAACTCCCATTATATCCTTTACCTCAGCAGGGCAAGTTCATGATAGAATTGTGGGTTCTTATTTTGGTTTCTGCCAGTGGATACATTTTGAAAGCTTCATTCTGTGAAGTGGTCCATGGCTTCTGTGTCTCTTTTTGTCCTTTGGCCTTGTATCCATTTTATTGGAGTGAAAGCAGCAGACCAAAATATACCAAATTATATGTGAAATATTTGTATTTGTGTAGGTATCAAAGGTTAATAGCATAGCTCACAACTACCAGTTAATCATTTTGTCTGCACTACAGCCCTATTAGGCATAGCAAGATTAAAGTCACACAAATAGTAAGTGGTAGAGCTGGGATCCATACCCAGATTTGCTCGATGCTAGAGTCCATATTCTTAATTACAGTCTGCTTGAAACTCAGTGGTTACTCTCCTATTACTCCCACCCATAAATAATATCAGTAATGGAGGTGAATAACTTTACATTTATTTAATGTTGGGTAGATAGTTATAAAATAATATGAGCCAGGCTCGGTGGCTCAACCTGTAATCCCGCGCTTTGGGAGACTGAGGTGAGTGGATTGCCTGAGCCTGCAGGTTTGAGACCCGCCTGGGCAACTTGGCGAGACCTCATCTCTACAGTAAATTAAAAATAAATTAGCCAGGCGTGGTAGCGCATGCCTGCAGTTCCAGCTACTTGGAAGGCTGAGATGGAAGGATCGTTGGAGCCTAGCAGTTCGAGGCTACGGTGGCCGGGAGCATGCCACTGCACTCCAGCCTGGGCGACAGAGTGAGACTCCAACTCAAAAAATAATAATAATAACAATAACAATAATAATATATACCATCCCTAATATAGAAGGAAGAATAGTTGGACTTGACTTACATTAGAGAAGGGACAGGGAAAATAGCTGACATTTATTGGGCCTACTAATCTCCTGAATATTGTCCAAAAGCCTTAGTATGAATAATAATGATAGCAATAATAGCAGCTACCTTTATTGAACAGTGTATGAAGTACTTAAGGCATGCAAAATACTTTATTATCTGATACATCCTTTAAGGTAGGTATAATTAATATCATTATTTAATATATGAAAAAACTAATACTCAGGATTAATAATTTGTTTAGGGTCCCCAGCTGAAGACTGACAGAATTGGGATTTGAACTTCTATCTGCTTTTTCACTATACCGTACTATCTTCTTTGGCCACCTATGTAATTAATTCTGACTTTTACCTTTATATGGCATAGGTAAATCAGTTACTGTGTAGAAAAACAGCTTACTTTTCTAGAAAATTAAGTACTTCCACTTTAAAGACAATACTATGCTAAGGTGTTAGTTATTGCCCTAACCACTGTTGACTCAGTTGTGTGGACCTCAAACAAGTTGTTTAGTAAGTTCCCTTTGATCTGTCCTACTGCTAAGGCTGAAAGGGAACATGAAAACTGAGATTTGAAATTAAGTCATTAGATAATACTGTTTTCCAGACATCTGAGCATTTCTAATGACCAGGCCAAAGCCTAATTCTTATTCTCTTTCAAGGCTAAAGATATCTGCCTGTTTGTATTCACCATTTATATCATGGGTAGTTTGTACTATACCTGTTTGCCTGTGTTGTTCATTGTTAACAGGAGGCTGTCTGCATAGTTTTCCTTAACAGGAATGGTTTTCAAGTTGAGAAAATCATCGTTATTTTCACTCATTTTTTTGTTTAATTAACTGCCTTTCCTGATGTTTGTCCATTCCTGGTATGTGCATCACCCTCCTCATCCAAGACTATGCTGAACAGGTCCGAAACTTGCAGAAGATAAAAGAGAAGCTTGAAATTGCCTTAGAAAAACACCAAGATTGTACGTATTTTTTTTTTTCCTGCTTTTTTTCAATCTTTTCAGGGTTTAGTTTTTTGAAATGAGACAATAGTGTATGGTTAAGCTTGTCCTTCATGAGAGCTCAAATCTTTATTTTATAGTTAGTGTATTTCTTCATCAAGTTGATATAATATTTGATATTTATAAGTATATAACTTATATTTATGTTGCCTTATGGGCACGCTTCTTAGGAGGAGGTCATTATGTGTATCAGCTTGTCTCTCCACTTGATTCATTTATGGCTGCCCTTAGGTTTTAAAAAAATCTAGTACTTATTCATTGGGTCTAGATTAGGAGACTGTTTCTAGCCATAGCTTCAACACTTCTGTGTTGAGTAACTGAGAGAAATATCTGTCATCACTCCCCCAACAATAGAACATACATTTTGTTTAGTCTACCCTAAATCATATGTTCTCCTGGGTGCCATCCAAGAGAGATGCTAACAGAAGTAGAAAGTTATTTTTTTGTTGATGTATGCTAAAAAAATATTTTAAGGAAAATGAAGTGAAAAGTTTTTTTGTGTTTGTGTTGCTTTTGTTTGATCTTTGTTTTTAATTCTGATAAAGTAGTATTAGCCATTACTTAGCAACAGCATTAGTATTTTCTGGCAGACTACCTAACTCAGTGTTCTATCATTGTAGTGTTTAAAAAGTTACCTTTGGCATCTTCTTAAATGTATATACTTGACTATTACAAAAAACAAAAACAACAAGGAAACAGACAAAACCTATTGCTAAGTCGAAAAGTTCTTCTGGGAAGTTTAGATAGATCAGACTTTTCCCAGTTCTATAATCCACTTATATGACCTTGGCCTTTTTCATTAGGTAACAATTGTAAAGTAATCACGTAGGCTATTTGTTTTACTGTTTCTGAAGTATTTTCATATCTCAAATAGAGCCTCTCTGTTAACAGCTTCCATGCGGAAATTTCAAGAGCAGAATGAGACATTCCAAGCCAACAGAGCCAAAATGGCAGAAGGACTGGCTTTGGCATTAGCCAGAAAGGACCAGGTATTTTATACGTGGCACTGCCCAAAACTGGTGGAAAGATTTCACTTAGTGACATGATTTCAAAAATCATGACATAAACCTTTAGAAAATGTTCACAACCTAGGAGAAAAGGAATACTATAAGTTCTTTAAAGTTTTATTTGGCCTTTTCTTGTAAAGTCAAGAAACTTTACAGTTTTAATTGTGAAGTGTTTCCAGAATGTGAGAGCATCATTCCCTGTATCTGTGTAGCTTTGTAAAATTGAGAAAGAAAATGAAATAGAGTATCCATAATCTGGTGTGTTGAGCCCCCAATATAAGGAAAAACATCTCTGCCTTTTAAAAACCTGCCTCAAAGCCTAGCTCCAAAACACTTGCCTTTACAGGGGAACAGATGCTGTCAAGCTACCATAATCCATAATGTACATAGTTCTTTCCACCTCTGTTCCCTTTTCTTTAACCCCAGCCAGCTGGACAGAGTGGAAATCCTATAATCTCAGCAGAACTATCCACTGAAAGATGCTGAATGAGTGACCACAAGAAAGGAAAATAATACTATTACTGGCTATTAATAATTATGAAGTATATTTTTTCAGTATAATCAATGGCATTTTAATTTACAATAAGCATCAATATAATACAATGATAATCCTGATTTATTTAACTATGGTCAGTTTATTATGTTTCATTTAAGAAAATGTATAATTTATTTCATCTACAGTAGAGGTGGTTGGTTGATTTGTTTTAAAGTTTCTTTTCATCATCTAGGACATTTACTAGTCAGAAAAAACATCATTCACCAATACTCAGTGGATAAGTATGGTATGAATGTATTAAGTGAAGAAATAATCTAAATTTGATGGATTCTGATGGCAGGCAATCCGGATATGGCCTTTTGTACCAATGTTTTTTCCTTCCATTATTTTATGGTTTGTGAATAAGGGGCATAATGTCTTTTCCTTTGACTTATACCAGATGGCATAAAGTATGTTGGTAAAATCAAGATGAGAAGGAAAATAATTATCAGAGACTGCTGAAGGTTCCCCTCACCCCCACTTTCAGTAAATTAATTTCTAAACATCAATTGCAGAGTTACCCAACTCAGCTACCCACCCCCAAGAAATAGTAACAGTATTCATGGGAAAACTCCCAGAAGTAAGCTGAAAAGTTGCAAAAGAACCACAGATCCAGCTTTGTTTTGGTGCCCAACTTAGTAAAAATCTTTAGGCTTATATTTGTATTCTAGATTTTTACATGAGGTTCATTTTCCTCTCCTTTCAGGACTCTCACCTTTCTTAGTATTAAGCCAAGATCATGGGTGTTTTTGGTTGTTTTTTTTTTTACTTTGTGTCTTTATTTTATTTGTTTGGCTATGCTTTTGGGGAGAGTTGGGCTGTTTTGTTTTCTGAAAATCTTGGTATTACAGATACTCTTCCCTGGAAACTATACTCTTTATTGTTTTATTTTAGGAATGGTCAGAAAAGGTGGATCAGCTTGAAAAGGTTAGTTTATTTTTATCTCATTATTCATATTGATCTCATCTCTGGGGTTTGGAAAATATTTTATCCAGTAACCAATGTTACTGATTGCTATACAATTTCTTGGAAGCAGAGCACTGTATGATTAAACACTGACTTGGAAAGCACACATCTTCCCCTCTCTTGGTGAGTGTGCTGGGTATCTTTTGTTTGTCCCTCCTGATATACTCTCCACTCCTTTCATTCCTTTCCCTGTGTACCTGAAGGATGATAGGGACTGTATTAGCAGGACTCAAAATGCCATGTGGCTTCTGGTTGGGTTCAGCCAGTGGGGAACACTGAAAGAATCATGTGTAGAAGAGTATGGTAAGGATGTTTATTCCCTCATCTTTTTTCCTGTGGAGTCCTTTTGGGTAAGTTCCATCCCATGGTCAAAAGTCACAGATTCAGTTGAAACTTTGATATGCTCTGTTGATATAATTTCTTTCTCTCTGGGTTTCTTGTAACTTCTTCATCCTTTGCCCCTTTCTGCCCAACTGTTACTAGCATATGATATTTTGGGCTGTCTTACACATCCTACAGCTTTGATAAGCTTCTTTATTAAACCATCCTCAAAATACCTAATTTGAGTCTACCTGTTCCAGGGTTCCTTCTGGGATCCTGATTTACACTGTTGTGGCATTAGGAATACTTCATGATGAAACGTGGGGAAGTAGGGCATTTTCCAAGGTACAGCATTGAGCAGATGAGAGAACCCCTTGGCTAAGAGACAGATGAGGAAAATGTATTATTCTAGTACCATAGCTTGCATAACACTGTGTAGGTGCCTTAAGTAATATATTTCTGGCTCCCACATATGAACAAGAAGATGAAATTTCAAGCCTATAGTTGAAGAAACATTTTAGTTTAAAAATAATCAATAGAGTCAACTGTCTCAGTCTCAATTATATGCTGCTGCCTAATTTATTTCTTGTTTTCATTGAGTACTTCTAAATATTCTGTCCCCCCCTCCCCTTTTTTTTTTTTGAGTTTGGGTCTCACTCTATCACCCAGACTGGAATGTGAAATGCAGTTGCACGGTCAGGACTCACCACAGCATCGACCCTCTGCGCTCAGGCGATTTTTCCACCCTAGTCTCTCAAGTAACTGGGACTACAGGCATGCACCACCATGCCAAGCTAATTTTTTTATTTTTTGTAGAGATGAGGTCTTGCTATATTACTTAAGTGGGTCTTGAACTCCTGGGCTCATACAGTCTTCCTCCCTTGACCTCCCAAAGTGCTAGGATTACAGGCGTGAGGCACCGTGCCCTGCCTAATTTTATTAAACAGATGACCTTTATTACTGCTCCATTCTTTCCATAAAACAGCAAGTTAAACTAGCTATTTTCTTTGTGTTCTGTAAAAATCTGATTACCAAGCTAACAGACTATGTTAACACTTTTATATAAGAAAAGAATTACAGAAAATTCAAGTCTGAAAGAAACTTGCACTCGGAAAAAAAAAATCCCCAAACATATTATGTTAATGATGGTCTTCTTAAATATGAAGGTGTTGATTAGGTTAAGGTTTTCTTGTCATAGAAGAAACTTAAGATTATGGCAGTTGAGACTTTCACTGAACTGTTTTGCCTTTTAAAATTATGGTAAAAGGTATCCCTACAGGACTAAACCAAATAAAACCTACTTCTGTTTACTAAGAGTATTTTCTCTTTCTTTTTTTTTTTTTTTTTTTTTTTTTTTTTTTGAGTAGGAGTCTCACTTTGTTGCCCAGGCTGCAGTGCAGTGACATGCTCATGGCCACCACAGCCTCTGCCCACTGGGCTCAAGCGATCCTTCTGCCTCAGCCTTCCAAGTAACTGGAATTACAGGTGCGCACCACCACACCTGGCTTAGTTTTATATTTATTGTAGAGACAAGGTCTTACCAAGTTGCCCAGGCTGGTCTTGAACCGGACTCAGGCAGTCATCTCACCTACACCTCTCAAAGTTCTGGAATTATAGGCATGAGCCACCACGCCTGGCTGTTTGGTTTTTTCAAAGGAAGGATTGGGGAACTATATTAGACCAGGAAAGAGTAAGGAGATATCCATATAGGTCTTTGAAGCCACTTGGATTTTTACAGATGTTATTTTATTTTCAGTCAAGAATTAGAAACTTAAGCAGCAGGGTTAGTCCTTAACATAATCCATTTTGGCCAGGCTCAGTGGCTCAGCCTGTAATCCCAGCACTTTGAGAGGCCAAGGCGAGAGGATTGCCTGAGCCCGCTGGTTTGTGACCCGCCTGGGCAACTTGGTAAGACCTCGTCTCTACAATAAAATCACAAAAACTAGCCAGACTTGGTGGCACGCCTCTGTAGTTCCAGCTACTTGGAAGGCTGAGGCAGAAGGATAGCCTAAGACCAGTAGGTCAAGACTGCAGTGGCCGTGAGTGTGCCACTGCACTCCAGCCTGGGTGACAGACAAGAGTGAGACTCCAACTCAAAAAATAAAAAATAAAAAAAAGATAATCCATCTCCAGAAGCTGTCATTTAGTAAATTGTAACCTGATGACACCAGTGATACTTAATTTTTTTTTCTTACTAACTACAATCAGTTCTGCATTTAATCTACATTCATTTTATTTTTGTGGGGCATTCAGTCTTACTCTATTTATTCATGTTTTTCAGCCAGTTCAATGTGTCACTAAGAATAGACATGTAAAATGTATATCAGGACTTACTAAGCAGGTGTAAGAATTTTAAAGTTTTACATAATTGTTTCTACTATTTCCATATTCACAGTTATTTAATGCACATTAATTTTAACCTAAAGAATTTGTAAATAATGCCATATTGGTCATATTACTGTAATACTCCCCATTATCAATGTATTATTTTCTGTTGGCATGAGATTTCCTAAAGATTTTCCTTTATTAAGAATTTTACTTTCATAATATAGATTTCTAATGTTTTAGTTGCCTAAGTTGGTGTCTTCTTCTTCCAAATAGGAGAAAAGTTTTCTGACAGCTCAGTTACAGGAAATGAAGAACCAGAGTTTGAATCTTTTCCAAAGGAGAGATGAAATGGATGAATTAGAGGGGTTCCAGCAGCAGGAACTAAGTAAAGTAAAGCACATGGTATGCATTTTAATTTTAGTAGCTAAATACTGAATAGATGATTATTTACTCTGATTCTGCTAGTCATCACTCTAATTGTTGATAAACATACACTTGGTAGTATTTGATATTAATCATACTTGTATGTTTTTAAATTTTTCAAAATGGGAAAGTTCTGTTTAAAATGTATTTTCTAGGCCGGGCTCAGTGGCTCAGCCTGTAATCCCAGCACTTTGGGAGGCCGAGGTGAGTGGATTGCCTGAGCCCGGGTTCGAGACCTGCTTGGGCAACTTGGTGAGACCTCATCTCCACCATAAATCAAAAATAGCAGGGCATGGTAGTGCACGCCTGTAGTTCCAGCTACTTGGAAGGCTGAGGCGGAAGGATCACCAGAGCTCAGCAGGTCGAGGCTGCGGTGGCCGGGAGTGGCCATTGCATTCCAGTCTAGGTGACAGAGTGAGACTCCAACTCAAAAGAATAAATAAATAAAATGTATTTTCTTCTTCTGTTTATGTTGTTTTGTTTTGTTTTTTACTACTGGACATATAAACCCCCCCCCCTTTTTTTTAATGAGTCAGAGTCTCACTCTGTGCCCAGGCTGGAGTGCAGTGGCACACTCACAGTCACCACAGCCTCAACCTGCTGGGCTCAGGTGATCCTGCCACCTCAGCGTTCCAAGTAGCTGGGACCACAGGCACACGCCACCATGCCCAACTAATTTTTAGATTTCTTGTAGAGATGAGGTCTTGCCAAGTTGCCCAGGCTGGTCTTGAACCCATGGGTTTAGGCAGTCCTCTCACCTCAGCCTCCTAAAGTGCTGGGATTATAGGTGAGAGCCACTGTGCCTGGCAAATTCCCTTTTAAGCCCATAAAAATGTTATAAAAGTCTGGCTGTTTGGTCCAGATTTTTATTTTTAAGAGAATCAGGCAGGTGCGGTGACTCAAACCTGTAATCCCAGCGCTTTGGGAGGCTGAGGTGAGAGAATTGCCTAAGCCCAGGAGTTCGAAACCAGCCTGGGCAACTTGGCATGACCTTGTCTCTACAGTAAATCAAAAAAATTAGCCAGGTGTGGTAGCATGTGCCTTTAGTTCCAGCCACTTAGAAGGCTGAGGCAGAGGGATCAAAGGGCTGGGATTACAGACTTGAGCTACCGCACTTGTCCCAGATGTTTTTTAAGATGTATATCTTAGCAATAGCCCAATGAAACTTTATATCTTTATGCTAGCTTTTAAAAAAAGAAGAAAGCCTAGGGAAAATGGAGCAAGAACTGGAGGCCCGAACCAGAGAACTTAGTCACACCCAGGAGGAGTTGATGACCTCCAATCAGATGTCATCAGATTTAAACCAGAAGCTAGAAGAATTGCAGAGACACTACTCAACGCTGGAAGAGCAGAGGTTCTTGCTTGGTCTGTGGGTCCCCTAGGAAGAGGTGTTAGTGTAGCTCTGGCTATAGCCCACCCATCTGTCCCCATTGTTCATTTGGACGCTTCTGATTCCAGTGCTAGCAATGGCTTTAAAATATGTCCCACCCCACCCCTAACGTTCTCTCCCATTCACCTGCCAAGGCTCAGAACAGTTCCAACCCTGCTGAACAATTCTGTATGCTTTTCAGTTTGTACACTATTCAGCAAGCAAAGGCAAATCAGGATTTCTTGCTTAAATATGGGCAAACTTTTTCTCTTTGGGCTTCTGCTTCAGGGAGAGCCCAGGAGTCTTTTTTTGTTTGATAGCCTTCATGTGGCTAATAATGCTTGCCGTCCTGACATAGAAGGAACTATTTGTGTTTTTCCTGTGGAAGAATCTGTCTTAGACAAGATATCCAAATTTGTTCATTGTCTACTTTCTTTTGATGAAGAGATCATGTGATAGCTTCCAAAAGAGATGCAGAAAATAAGATTACAGCCCTGGAACAAAAGGAACAAGAGCTTCAGGCACGCATTCAGCAGCTTTCCATTGATTTGCAAATGGTAAGTAGAAGATAAGGAGTGAACCTGATGAATTCTGTCAGAAGTTTCTGTGTTGGGGTGTCTACTGAAAAGTGTGTTTCTCACATAGTTCACATTGCCTATTTCCTGATCTAGCCAGGCTACACTTAGATGGAAATGGCCACACAGCTGAACAAGAGTTACTTAACAGGGCCAGGCATGGTGGCTCACTCCTATAATCCTAGCACTTTGGGAGGCCTTGGTGAGAGGATTGCCTGAGCCCATAGGTTCAAGACCAGCCTAGGGCACTTGGTGAGACCTCATCTCTACTATAAATCAAAAAAAAAAGAAAAGGAAATTAGCTGAGCATCCAACTAAGTGGGAGGCTGAGGTGGAAGGGTCACCTGAGCCTAGCAGGTTGAGGCTGTGGACCGTAGATGGACCTTGATCATAAAAATACATAACAGTAGTTGTTGACATGGCCAGAGTTGTACCTTTGGCATACTTGGCTCTGATCCATTTTGTTCTTTGACACATCATCAAATGATATAATTACAGTTTGTTTTTTCATTTGGTTGACTGACATGTATTGTCCTCCTACACTAGGACTGTACTAAATTTTGAGAATATAAAGATGAACAGTGATAATATTTTTTAATATAATTTCTCAGTGATATGTTTTTTACTGGCATTTTTAGTAGAGCAATTTGTATTGTATGATTGTCCCTTGCATTGCAGAACATGTAGCTTTCCTGGCTTCTGGGTTCTGAATGCCAGTAGCATCTTTTAGTCATAGACAGTTCAGCCCTTCCATTCATATGACAGAAGACCCCGTCAGGCAGTACTATCCATCCTACCCTCATCTTTTGAGAAATGCTAATCACAAGTGAGGTAGGGCTTTACAATATAATTACAGTACAGTTAGATTTGTGTAAAGATACGTCTGTATATTCCCTCTAGCTAACTATTATCATATTTACAGATACCCAAATGGAAACTAAGAGGTTATATACCTTGTTCAAAGTTATACAGTAAGTGACAAAACCAGATTCTAACCCAAGTCTTACTCCAAAACTTATGCTTTTTCTACTTTGTTTTGTTGCCTCACAATGAGGAGCACCAGTAAATACATCTTACTTGAACAGATGACTGTCATACAAGGTCCCTACCTCAATGAACTTAAAATCTAGACATATATATTGTTTTCCCTCAGAGACTTACAGTTTCATTATAGAACTCAAATTTCCTATAACCACCAGAAAGAAATTAAAAAACAAAAAGTTCAAAATAAGGGAACTAGACTATTCAGATGCAAAAGATATGCCACAGGGGAAATAAATTTCCGGCCAAGAAGTTGAGGAAATCTTCCTGGAGGTACTGGAATGTCAAGGATGAGTAGGACAGCAGGAGGCAGAGAAGGCAGAAGGGAAAGAGTACATTTGAGGTAGTAGAGGGAGGGGAGTATTAGATGTACAACTTTGGGATCTGAGGGACCCTTTGATGTCAGTTAGAGCCATCCATTCTTTTTATCATTGGGAAAAAGGGGCTCGAGAAGTCCAGACTGTGGTCACAGTAAGTTTTCTCATTCATTCTGAAATATTAATTGAGCCTTACTATGTGATAGGCTCTTTGCTGGGTGTTAGAAACAGCAGTGAGCCTATCACAGATAGGCTCACATGATGAGCAAAGCAGATACTACTCTTGTCACATAGTAATGCTTATAGTCTAGAGAGGAAATCAGACATTAATCAATAATGCACATAAATACATACTTATTAACTGTGATGAGTGCAAGAAAACTACAAGATACTGTAAGATCCTATTAAAGGATATCAGATCAGATCTAGTCTTGGGGTCTTAGAATATATCACTTAAGGAAGTAAGACTTGATGAGACTGAAGGAGAAGGGGTAATGGGAGAGAATTTCAAGCAGAGAACAGCATGAACAAAAACCCTGAGCCAAATAAAAGGATTAGCACATTCAATGGACTTAGAAGAAAACCAGAAGAATGACATAGAATAAAGAAGGATCAATTACTCTGGCTTTTAGGAGGAAGCACATTGAAAGAGTCTTCCAGTTAGGAAACTTTTGCAGTTGTCAAACCATAAGTTGATGGTAGCTTTGACAAGAGTCATGGTAAAGATAATAGGTGGTAGACAAATATAAGAAATATTGAGGAGGCTGACAAACTTGCTAATGTAACACACGGGAGGAGAACAAGAGAAAAGGAATATTAGGAATGATTTCTGGGTTTCTGGTTTGAGCAACTAAGTGGCTAGTATTGTCAATCATTGGGCTCAGAGAGCAATACAGAAAGGGCAGTTTTAGTGTGAAGATTGTGAAATTTCTTTGTTGTCCTTATTAATATTGAATAGATGTAATATTTATAAAGTATGAGTAACATGGAAAGTATAAGAGGACAATGATCCCTGATGTAGCTATCCCTTAGGTTAAGAAAAAGAACAGTAGGTTAATCTTTGAGATTCCCCATGTGCTCCTCACTATTCCATCCCATTCCTTTTCCCTTTGGAAGTAAGCACCATCCAGAAGTCATTCTACTTCCTACTTTTCTTTATAATTTTGGTACATCTTATCCTTAAACAGTTTCTCTTTTAGTTTCTCATGCTTGTTAATGTTATATAAATGAAATCATGCTGTAGCTATTCTTCTAACTTGCTTTTTTGCAACATTGTATTCAACATTGTATTCCTAAAAAACATTTATATGACACAGCTATAATTTGTTTTTTTCTCAACTGTATAGTATGGACATAGCAAAATTTATTTGTTCTAATGACAATGGACATTAGGGTTGTATCTGATCTTTGACTATTACAAATAACACTGTTGGGAACATATGTCTACTTGTGCAAGAGTTACTCTAGGCTATATATGAGATTTTAAAAGTGTAGGTACATTTACAACTTCATTAGATAGTACCTAGTTTTTTTTCCATAGTAGTTATAATAATTTATATACTCCCACCAGCAATGATAAGTGTTTGGTTTGTTTTGCTTCATTGCTAACATGAGATATTGTCAAATCTTTAATTTTTACTTGTCTGGTAAGTATAAAACATCTCACTATTATTTTAATTTGATTTCTCCATGTTAATAGTGAGGTTGAGCATTTTGTCATATGTTTATTGGTCATTCATGCTCCTCTGTGAAGTGCTAGCTCAGAAATTTTGTCTATTTTTCTATTGTTTTCTGTCGTTTTCTCATTGATTGCAGGAATTTTTAATTTATATCATAGCTATCATGATCCTTTGTAAATTATATGGGTTGCAAATATCTTGTTCCAGTTTTTGGCTGGTCTTTGTACTCTTCTTTTTTTGAGTTGGAGTCTCACTCTGTCGCTCTGACTGGCACGCTTCCGGCTACTGCAGCCTCGACCTGCTGGGCTCCAGCGATCCTTCCGCCTCAGCCTTCCAAGTAGCTGGAACTACAGGCGCGCACTACCATGCCCGGCTAATTTTTTTTTGTTTTGTCATAAAGATGAGGTCTCGAACCCGCGGGCTCAGGCAATTCACTCACCTCAGCCTCCCAAAGGCATGGGATTACAGGCTGAGCCACGAAGCCCAGCTGGTCTTTGTACTCTTTATGGTATCATCTGATGAACATATTGTCTTCAGTTTTGTTTTGTTTTGTTTTTAGACAGGGGTCTGTTGCCCAAGCTGAAATGCAGTGGTACAATCACAGCTCACTGTAACCTCGAATTCCTGGGCTCTAGTGATCTTCCCGCCTCAGCCTCCACAGTAGCTAGGATTACAGGTGTACCACACCAGGCTAATTTCTAAAAATTTTTTGTAGAAATGACATCTTGTTATGTTGCTCAGACTGATCTTCAACTCCTAGTCTCAAGCAGTCTTCCGGCCTCAGCCTCCGAACATGCTGGGATTATACTTTTGAACCACCATACCCAGCCTTCTCTTTTCTTTTTTTTTCTTTTATTATTAATTTTTTTTTTAGTCAGTCTTACTCTGTTGCCAGGGCTGGAGTGCAATGGCACAGTCACGGCCACCACAGCCTTGACCTACTGGGCTGAAGTGATCCTTCCACCTCAGCCTTCCAAGTAACTGGAATTATAGTGCACACCACCATGCCCGGCTAATTTTTTTTTTTTTTTTTGTAGAGATGAGGTCTCACAAAGTTGCCCAGGCTGATCTTGAACCCCTGGGCTCAGGCAGTCCTCTTGCCTCCACCTCCCAAAGTGCTGGGATTACAGGCGTGAGCTACCACGCCTGTCTTCTTTTCTCTTTTTAAAGAAATCTCTCCTTCTCCTGGATCACAATGCTATTCTCCCATATTATTATCTGAATATTTTATAGTTTTGTCTTTTATAATCAAGACTTTACTATGCCTAAAGTGTGATCTTGGTGTGAGAATGGGATCTATAACCTATTTTTCAAAATTTTTTGATAACAGTTATTGAAAATTTTTTTTATTGTGACTCAATGGATAATAAATGTTTGAATTTACTGTTGTGTTCCCTTGATCTATATGTCTGCGCTTATGCTGTTACCACACTATCTTGATCATTTTTTTTTTTTTTTTGGAATTGGGATCTCACTCTATCGCCTGCACTAAAGTGCAGTGGCAGGATCATGGCTCACTGCAGCCTTGACCTCCTGGGCTCAGGCTTCCATCTCAGCCTCCCAGGTAGCTAGGACTACATGTATGTGCCATCATACCTGGCTAATTTTTTGATTTTGTGTAGAGACGAGGTCTTGCTGTGTTGCCAAGGCTGGTCTCAAACTCCTGGACTCAGGCAATCCTCTCCTCTCCCCTCCACCTTCCAAAGTACAGGGATTCTAGGCATGAGCCACCACATCCAGACCAACCATATATATGTGTGTACACACACACACACACACACACACACACACACATACATATATATATAAAGTGCTGGGATTATAGGCGTGAGCCACCACACCCAGACCAACCATCAACCATATATATGTTTTTGTTTTTATATATATATATATATATATATATATTTTTTTTTTTTTTTTTTTTTTTTTTCTTTCTTTCTTTTCTTGAGTCAGAATCTCTGTTGCCCAGGCTGGAGTGCAGTGGTATTGTCACAGCTCACCACAGCCTCAAACTTCTAGGTTCAAGCAATCCTTCCACCTTAGCCTTCCTACTAGCAGCATCTGCAGATGTGCACCCACCACACCTGGCTAATTTTTTTAGTTTTTGTAGAGATGAGATCTCACTATGTTGCCCAGGCTGGTCTTAAACACCTGGGCTCAAGCAATCTTTCTGCCTTGGCATCCCAAAGAGCTGATATTACAGGCATGAACCACCATATCTGGCCTTCAACCTTGTAATTTTATAGATTACCAAATTTGGCTTTCATATATTTTTGTTTAGAATTTTTACTTTTATATTCATGAATGTTTTGTTATTAGATTATAGTATCATGATTATATTAGTCACAAAGAAGGATGGGCATTTTCTCTCCTTTTCTATACTATGCAACAGTTTGAATATGGTTATAATGATTGAGTTCTTGAATGTCTGCTAGAACTTTCCATAAAACCATTTAGATTTCATATTATCTTTGTGTGAAGATTATACTTCATAGATTTTTTTAATGGTAATAGAATTATTGTAATTTTACATCTTTCTTCCTAAATCAGTTTTGTTAATTCCTATTTTTCTACATAATTGTTCATTTGCTATATGTTCAATATTTTTGGCATTCTTTATATTCTTTTTAATCACTGTTCTGTCTTCATTTTTAGTATTTGTACATTTTCTGTTTTTTTCTTGTTCATTCTTGCTAGATGTCTACCAGTTGGGGAACAAAATTTTACTTCAGTTCTTTCCATTGTGTTTATATTTAACCCATGATGTTTATAACTATATATTTTTTACTCTATTAGATAGCATTTCCTCAACTGCAGCCATTAATTTTTCACTTCCCATTTTATGCTTTTTCCAACCTTTATTGAAATTAACATAATATTTTTACAGAATTCATCTCACTTGTTTTTTACTTAAATGAATACATTTATAACGAAGAATGAAAACGGTGTGTTGGAAGAACTGAAAGGATAGTAGCTAAGTGACTGGAGCTCAGAGAAGTGGAAGTGGGGCTAGGTAAGGCTAGAAAGGTATATAGAAGCCAGTTTGTGTAGAGTAAATAGTGAAAGTAAAACCCATAGATATTCATTAATGGATATTTAATAAGAATAGCTAGTCTGGGCTTGGTGGCTCAGCCTGTAATCCCGTGCTTTGGGAGACTGAGGTGAGTGAATTGCCTGAGCCCGCGGGTTCGAGACCTGCCTGGGCAACTTGGTGAGACCTCATCTTTACAATAAATCAAAAAAATTAGCTGGGCGTGGTAGCACACGCCTGTAGTTCCAGCTACTTGGATGGCTGAGGTGGAAGGATCACCGGAGCCCAGGAGGTCGAGGCTGCAGTGGCCGGGAGTGGCCACTGCACTCCAGTCTGGGCAACTGAGTGAGACTCCAACTCAAAAAAAAAAAAGAATAGCTAGACAGTTACTCTATGCTCAGTATTCAAGTGCTTTACATACAGGGACTCATCAAATTTTCACAGCTACCCTTTGGTGAGATATTGTTTTCCCATTATACAGATGATAGAAATAAGCATCTGAGATCTGAGAGGCTAAATGATTTGTCCAAGATAACACAGCTGGAGTAAATGACAGAGCCAGGATTCAGAGTCTATCTGGATCAAATATCCACATACCCAGTCTTGATGTAGTCTGTATCCTAGCTGTAACTGTGAAGCCCAGATTTGGCTAGGTGAACAAGGTGAGAACGGGCATCCTCTGTGGATGCAGGGACCACTAGGGATCTAATAGCTTATGTACTCATAGCTTCCTGGATCCTCTGCTTTGACATTGAGCAGCATCTGAATGAAGATTGGTAGTAGTGAAAGGAACCAAGTAGTCAAAACCTGCCACCCACCACCACTACCATCATTGCTAAAGAGATGGACTAAAATAGTGGGCAGTTGCTGATCTGGGGCCAAGGCATAAGAGCACAGCAGCTCTACTGTGTCCCTGTGCTATTAGCCAGGGTGAATAGCATCATTTCAAAAGTTCTCACTTCAGTCTTAAAGCAGCTCCATTGGCATTGTTACGACTTCATTCAGCCTCTCAGCTTCCAGGAGCATTGTTCTGTAGGTCATTGCAAGGCAGATTGGGAGCTTCTTGGGTGAGATAGCTTTGCTACCTCTACCAGGTAGGTAATGGCTTTGTTCCTTTCTAGACTGTCAGTTGCTTGAATTGGGGAGAGTATTTGCCTCTTGCTATACTATGTCTGAACTGGATCCCTGAGTGTCACTGGGTTCTGATCTTGCATCTTCTGTGTCCCATTTTCAGAGAAGATTTCCTGGCTATGTGTTCTTCTAGGATGCATTTGAGAACAGAACTTCAGGGAACTGTGATAGCCCAAGAGGAGGCAGGAAGGAAAAGGGGAAGGCTTATAATATAATGAGATCTCTACTTTAACCTGCAGGTCACTGCTGAAACTCAACATAAGGGAAAAGCTATCACACATTTGCAAGAGAAGGTCACATCCTTAGAGAAGAGACTAGAGCAGAACTTATCAGGAGAAGAACACCTGCAAGAACTCCTGAAAGAGGTAACTTTGGCTCTTCATGCCACCTGGTGTTGGAAAGGCAAGGGTGACTCTGATGCTTTCATAAATCCAAGCATTTCAGAGCTGGAGGGCCAGCAAGCAGTGTGGTGAGAAGAGAGGTATCTTCAACTTTGAGTTGCCCTTCATACGTCAGTAACAGCCTTATGTTCCCTGTGTATGATGTGCTTTTCTCAGGGAAAGATAGAAACTTGTTCGCAGATAGGTATGAATAGATAGCATCCTCATCACCAGTAAACCATACCTAGTGATTTCCACCACTTGTTTTACCACACTGTCCCTTTCCCTACTGGCCCATTGGCCAAGGAAAATAAATATAATCTGCCCCTTGGCATGAACAGGAATTACCTTGGGCAGTGTTCTCTCCTTAGCTGAGGGAGGCTATTGAGCAGACTGGCCTCTTGCCTAGTAGTGTAGGTGAGTTTTCTCAGGTCTGAGTTCACGGCCCACATTCTGCTCCTCCTTTTATTTGTATCCCAGTGATTGGTCTCACCATGATTGAGACGACAAAGCCAAGGTATTGGAGCTTATCCTAGATTAGTACCTCACTATCTGTCTTCTGTCCGTTTCTACTAAATACTGTATCTTTTCTGCCACTGCTGTACTTCAGGGTTTCTAGCACCTCTAGCCTTGTCTATGTTAGCAATCTCCAGACTGGCTTACCCAGAATCAGTCTCTCCCTCTGACACTCTTCCACACATACTACCAAACTGCTCTTCCTAAACAGCATTTATGACTGTATGATTTCCTTAAATGTCTTCCACAGTTCCCCTAAATAATCTACAGTAAGTATAATGTGGGTTCTGGATATAAATTGATTTCTAGAATCAGACTGCCTATGTTTGTATCTTGCCTCTTCTACTTACTAACTTGTGACTTAGAGCAAGTAACTTAATCTCTGTGTTTTCCTCCCCTATAAAATTGATTTTGTTATAGTATCAAATTCAGAATTATTTTTTTTTGTTTTTTGTTTTTTTGTTTTTTGAGTTGGAGTCTCACTCTGTCGCCCAGACTGGAGTGCAGTGGCCGCTCCCGGCCACCGTAGCCTCGACCTGCTGGGTTCCGGCAATCCTTCCACCTCAGCCTTCCAAGGAGCTGGAATTACAGGCATGCGCTACCACGCCCGGCTGATTTTTTAATTTATTATAGAGATGAGGTCTCGCTCCCCAGGCGGGTCTCGAACCCGCGGGCTCAGGCAATCCACTCACTTCAGCCTCCCAAAGGCGCGGGATTACAGGCTGAGCCACCGAGCCCGGCTCAGAATTGTTGTTAGAATTAAATAAGTCACGTTAAGGCTGGGCCTGGTGGCTCATGCCTATAATCCCAGCACTTTGAAAGGCCGAGGTAAGAGGATTGCCTGAGCCCACAGCTTTGAGACCAGCCTGGGCAACTAGGTGAGACCTTATCTCTACAATAAATCAAAAAATTAGCTGGGCATGGTGGTGCATGCCTGTAGTTCCAGCTACTTGGAAGGCTGAGGTGGAAGGATCACCTGAGCCCAGCAGGTCAAGGCTGTGGTGGTCACGAGTGTGTCACTGTACTCCAGCCTGGGCAACAGAGTGAGACTCCAACTCAAAAAAATAAAAAAATAAAAAATAAGTCACAATTTGTGAAGTGCCTAGAACGATGATTGGAATGTTGTATGTCAGCTGTTAATATTATAATCATATTATTATGTCATCCTCATTATTATAAAGTTTAGTATGTATAGGAGTTACTTGGAAAGTTTCTTTAAAATTTTTGGTTTTGTTTGTTTTTTATAGAGACAAGGTCTTGCTATGTTGCCCAGGCTGGTCTTGAACTCCTGAGCTCAAACAATCCTCCCACCTTGCCTTCCCAAAGTGCTGGGATTACAGGTGTGAGCCATTGTACCTATAGATCTCTGGCCCTACCCCCAAAATTCTTACTTCAATCGGCGTAAAGTAAGGCCTCAAATTTAACAACCACCCCAGCTAGGTCTAATGCCAGGGTTTAGAACACCCACTTTGAAAAATGCCTACAGAATCAAGTTCAGGCTCCTTTTTGCAGCATTAAAAAAACCTCTCAAGCCAAGCTTGGTGGTTCAGCTTGTAATTCTGCGCCTTTGGGAGGCTGAGGTGAGTGGATTGCCTGAGCCCGTGGGTTAAAGACCTGCCTGGGCAGCGAGACCTCATCTCTAAAATAAATCAAGAAAATCAGCCGGGTATGGTAGAGCATGCCTGTAATTCTGGCTACTTAGAAGGCCGAGGTGGAAGGATCGCCAGAGCCCAGCAGGTCAAGGCTGCAGTGGCCGAGAGCGGCCACCGCACTCCAGTCTGGGCGACAGAGTGAGACTCCAACTCAAAAAAAAAAAAAAAAAAAAAAAAAAATACCTCTCATGATCTGGCCCTTTTGCCTAGCTTTCTGGTCTTGTTTCTTAACCTAAATCCATTATTGTTTTAGCTTCTGAGAAGTTGTAGTTCCCTGAATGTAGCAGGCTGTTCACATCTCCATTAGTCATCCCTTTGCTTAGGGTGCTCCCCGAGCCCTTGGCCACCTATAAATTATGAAGCCAACCATCACTCTATGCTCCCTCTTTGTGAGTACTTATTGCACTCTATTGTGTAGTTTTTGTTCCAGCCTTAAGGTCAAAGGAGTGTGTCAAAATTTATCTGTGTGTACTTTCTCTGAATTATATCTCAGCTGGGTTTTTAAAATGTATTTGTGTCCCTTTGCCGGTACAAATCATAGTATGTTGTAGATGTCAGCAAGTATTTATTTAATGGAGGAGTGACTATTTTCTTTTACTCTTTTTTCAAATTACAGAAAACAGTTGCTGAGCAGAATTTGGAGGATACTAGACAGCAGCTCTTGGCAGCCAGAAGCAGCCAGGCCAAGGCCACTGATGCGCTAGAGACTCGGGTACTGACCTTGCTCTTGGTCTTTCCTAAGTGTGAGTGATAACCTGGCTGAGAATCCCCTTGGTCAGAGATTTTTCATTAGAAGGGACTTTTTTTTTTAAAGAAAGGATCTCACTCTGTGTCCCAGGTAGGAGTACAATGGCACAATTATGGCTCACTGCAGCCTCAGCCTCCAGGGCTCAGGTGATCCTTCCACTTCACCTCGCAAGTAGTTGGAACTACAGGCGCACGCCACCACATCCAGCTGATTTTTTTTTTTTTTTAGAGATGTGATCTTGCTATGTGACCGGCTGTTCTCAAACATCTGGGCTAAAGCAATCCTCCTACCTCAGCCTCCCAAAGTGCTGGAGTTACAGGAATAAGCCACTGTGTTCGGCCTGTTCTTTTGATCTTAGATAAATAAGTTAATCATTTCTTCATTCTTGCCGTATTATCATCATTGGGTTCCACAGAGAGTTGTTCTCATGTTGATTTAATCCCTTTTATTCCTATTGGCCTCTCTCCCATAGAAAACCATTCTCAGCCTGTAATTCCGTGCCTTTGGGAGGCTGAGGTGAGTGGATTGCCTGAGCCCGCAGGTTCAAGACCCGCCTGGGCAGCGAGACCTCATCTCTACAATAAATCAAAAGTCAGCCGGGTGTGGTAGCGCATGCCTGTAATTCCGGCTACTCGGAAGGCTGAGGCGGAAGGATCGCCGGAGCCCAGCAGGTCAAAGCTGCGGTGGCCGGGAGCGGCCACTGCACTCCAGTCTGGGTGACAGAGTTGACACTCCAACTCAAAAAAAGAAAAAGAAAAAGAAAACCATTCCAACGTGGCTAATATTGATCCTTTTATTGTTGGGCTGTCTTAAAATGGGTGGCATTGTTTTATATGCATGTGTTTTTAACTTATGTAAGTGATGCAGCTATGGATATGTCTTCTGTTATCTTCAGCTGCCCAGCTTTTATATGTATCCACTTCACTGGACTTAACCTATTCTGCTTTATAGTTTTCTATATAGTAGACATCCAGATTGCCTTCTTTCTGACACCTCAGATTACACTGCAATAAACAGCCTTGTCCCTGTCTGTTTAAGGATGATAGAAAATGCATATAACCTAAAGTGACTAAGTAGAACAAGATTGGTCCCAGAAAGCCTGCACCTGTCTCTCCTCCTCCAGCATACATGAGGGTTTCTATATTTGCATCTCTGCCTTTTCCAGCATTGGCATTTCTTAACCTTTTAAATTTTTGCTAGTTTAATGAGTGTGAAGTGATATTTCATTGCTTTAATTAGCATTGCTATGGTTATTAATGGGTTTGACGATGTCTTAATGTGCCTGTTAGTCTTTGGTGTTTCTGCTTTTGAAATTGCCCATTCATATTTTTTGCTTGTTTTTTTTTTTTGAGTTGGAGTCTCACTCACTTGCCCAGGCTGGAGTGCAGTGGCACGCTCCTGGCCACCGCAGCCTCGACCTGCTGGGCTCCAGCAATCCTTCCACCTTAATCTTCCAAGTAGCCAGAACTAGAGGCATATGCTACCATGCCCGGCTAATTTTTTATTTATTGTAGAGACGAGGTCTCACCAAGTTGCCCGGGTGGGTCTTGAACCCGCGGGCTCAGGCAATCCACTCGCCTCGGTCTCCCAAAGTGCTGGAATTACACGCTGAGCCATGGAGCCGGCCTTTGCTTGTTTTTCTTTGGAAGTTTCAGACTTTTCTTATTTGGTTTGTAGGATTTCATTGTGTATCTTTTTCCTAATACTTCGTCAGTTTCAGCCCTGAGCCAATCTTAACTTTGCCATGTATCCTTTGTTGAACAAAAATTCTTAAGCTTTCATTTATTTATATCCTGCAGTGCTTTTTTTTTTTTTTTTTGAATTGGAGTTTCACTCCATCGCCCAGACTATAGAGTGCAGTGACCGCTCCTGGCCACTGCAGCCTCAACCTGCTGGGCTCCGGCAGTCCTTCTGCTTCAGCCTTCCGAGTAGCCAGAATTACAGGTGCGTGCTACCATGCCCAGCTGATTTTTTATTTATTGTAGAGATGAGGTCTAGCCAAGTTGCCCAGGCAGGTCTCAAACCCGCGGGCTCAGGCAGTCCACTCACCTCAGCCTCCCAAGGCATGGGATTACAGGCTGAGCCACCGAGCCCGGCTTTTTTGTTTGTTTGTTTGTTTGAGTCGGGATTTCACTCTGACTCCTGGGCTGGAGTGCAGTGGTACCACAGCCTCAACCTGCTGGGCTCAGGCAATTCTTCTGCCTCAGCCTTCCAAGTAGCTGGAACTATAGGCAAGTGCCACTACACACTGCTAATTTTTTTATTTATTATAGAGACAAGATCTCCCCAAGTTGCCCAGGCGCAGCAGTGCTATCTTAAAGTTTGATGTTTTCAGATCCATCAGGTTTTGCTGTGGGATTTGAACTCTGTTTAAGAAATCCATTCCTAGCTGGGCTTGGTGGCTCAAC
>NW_007245983.1:257026-267905 GCF_000164805.1 Carlito syrichta
AAAAAAAAAAAAAAAAAAAAAGAAATCCATTCCTGCTCCTAAGTCATTGAAATCTTCGACTTTTTTTCTATTAATTTTATAATTTTAACCTTCACATAACAGATTTCTTATTTATGTACAGACTTTCTGTGTGGTGTAGGTAGGAATCCAGCTTTATTTTTCTCCACATTTCTCAAGACTGTTTACTAAACAATCTGTCCTTTCCGTATAGGTTACTAACTTTATTATATATTAAGATTCCATATGTACATGGGTTTATCTCTGCATTCTGTATCCATTGGTCTGATTGTCTGCTCTTATGTAAACACTGCATTGTTTTTGTTAGTATAATGTCTGTACTATATTTCAGTATTTGATAAGACAGGTTCTTCTTTTCTTTAAAGTTAACTTAACTATTTGTAGACTTTTTAAGGTTTTAGATTTTTTTGTTTTTTGTTTTTTTTTTTAGTTGGAGTCTCACTCTGTTGCCCAGACTGGAGTGCAGTGACCGCTCCTGGCCACTGCAGCCTTGACCTGCTGGGCTCTGGCGATCCTTCCGCCTCAGCCTTCCAAGGAGCTGGAACTACAGGCACGCACTACCACGCCCTGCTAACTTTTTGATTTATTGTAGAGATGAGGTCTTGCCAAGTTGCCCAGGTGGGTCTCAAACCCGCGGGCTCAGGCAATCCACTCACCTCGGCCTCCCAAAGCGCGGGATTATAGGCTGAGCCACTGAGAAGTTTTTAGTTTAAACTAAGCTTTTGAGTTTCTAAAAAATTTAACCTGAATGTGTATTGAGATTGCATTAAATGTATAGCTAATTGAAGAGAATTGTCAGTTTTATAATAGTAAGTAATTCTTTCTAATTATGTAAATAGATTCCATATATTCAGATTGTTTTCTGTGTCCTTTATTAAAATTTTACATTTTTCCCAGTTGATATCTTCTTTTCTCAGTTAAGTTATTAATTCTCAGAAACTTTCAAGTTTGTGTTGATACTGTGATGGCATCTTTTTTGGAGTTATAGGCATGTATCACCATGCCTGGCTAATTTTTTAAATTTTTTGTAGAGTTAGGTGGGAGTCTCGCTACATTGCCCAGGCTGGTCTTGAGCTTTTGACCTCAAGCGATTCTCACACCTCGGCCTCCCATAGTGCTGAGAGTATAATCATGAGCCACTGTGCCCAGCCAATATCTTATTTTTGTTATATTTTTATTTGGTTATTTCTGGTTATTCTAGAGAAATGCCATATTTTTGTTGTTGTTGTTGTTCTTGGATATTGTTCCTCTGCTGAACTTTCTTAGTCTAATGTTGTGTGATTTCTTTTGTTTTTTTTCTAAGCAGATCATCATATCTATGAATAATGACAGTTTTATCTTAACTCTTCCCATTTTTTCACCTCTTACTCCATTTTCTGTTCATGTACACATAAAAAAATTGGTTAAAATGGTAAATTTTAGGTTATATACAACCATTTTTAGGTACACAATTTACCATTTTTAGGTATAAATTTCAGTGGCGTTAAGTTCCTTCACATTATTGTGCAGTCATCACCACCTTCATCTCCAGAACCTTTTCATCTTCCCAAACTAAAACTCTGTACCCATTAAAGCAATGACTCCTCTTTCCTCCCCTCATCCCCAGTCCTGACAATGACCATTCTGCTTTGTGTGTCTGAGTGTGAGTACTCTAGGTATCTCATGTTGGTAGAATTATACAATATTTGTTCTTTTGTTCTGGTTTATGCTAGTTAGCACAATGTCTTCAAAGTTCATTCATGTTGTATCATGTGTCAGAATTTCATTCCCTTTTAAGGCTGAATAATACTCCATTGTGTGTATATACCATGTTTTGTTTATCCATTCATCCTTTGATAGGCATTAGGGTAGATTTCACCTTTTGACTATTGTGAATCATGCTTCTGTGAACATTAGTGTATAAGGTTTTTGTGTGGGTTTATATTTTCATTTCTTTTGAGTATATGCCTAAGAATAAAATTACTAGGTCATATGATAACTCCATGTTTAAACTTTTGAGATCTGAATTTTTCCAGGTTTTTTTTTTTTTGAGTCAGGATCACACTTTGTTGCCCAGGCTGCAGTACAGTAGCACAGTCACAGCTCACCACAGCCTTGACCTCCTGGTCTCAGGCGATCCTTCTGCCTTGGCCTCCCCAGTAGCTGGGACTACTAATTTGGGGTTTTTTTTTTTTGTAGAGACAGAGCCTAGCTATGTTGCTCAGATTCCTGGGCTCAAGCAATCCTCCTGCCTCAACCTTCAGCATGGGCAACAGAGTGAGACCCCAACTCAAAAAATAAAACTGTATACAAAGTAATAAACAAAAGTGATTTTTAAAAAACTAAAAGACTATAGATTGGAGTACTAGAGTCTTATAATTGTAGACTATTGGGTATCTTTTTTCTCATGTTACATTTTTCTGTAATATACCTGTTTCAGTATTTAAATTGGTTTGTATTTTAAAGCCATTTATTACTACTCTTCAGCTTCTTTGGAACAGAAAGAATGCTTCTGTTTCCCTCTCAGGTCAAAGAACTAGAGCAGACCCTGCAGGTCTCCGAGGAGCAGCTGCAGCAGAGCAGGGACATCGTTGCTGCACAGGAAGCTCAGCTTCAGGAGCTTGTAAGTGATTATTTGAGCTGCTATGCTCCAGGCCCTCGGTGCTTCCCCTTGAAGTCTTTGCAGATGCCTGAAACTCCCTCCCAACTTCAGCAGTAGTGTCTGGACCTGACATTAGAGACACTTGTGCTGGGTGTGAGCAGATGTGCAGCACTGTGCTAAGTGCTTTGCACATTCTTGTGTAGTCCTTGCAGCAGACCTAAGAGGGATGCTCTGTGATCTTCATTCTGTAGAGGAGCTAAGCTCAGAAGGATTAGGTCCTAGGGCACGGGCTCACAGCCAGTATATGGCAGAACCCATATATCATGACAAAGCCCTTCTTCTTCACCACTGCATTGTACTGCCTACGCAGGGGAAAGCCTTAGCCACAGAGGCAACACAGAGAGTAAGAAGGAGGCCTGTGTCTGTGGACTGGCTGGTGCCCAGAGCTGTCTCCACATACTCTGAGGATGAAGTGATAACATCAAGACCAATGTCAGACTCCATCTCCCAGAGCAGGCCAGGGTGCAGAAGCAACAGGCAGAAGCTTCAGGGGGATCTCAGCAACACCAAGGAGGAGAAGGTCAGGAAGCAATGTTGTTTCTGTTGGACACCATCTTTGTATCACTATACTGACTAGCTGTCCTCTGGTATCTCCGCAGGCCACCACCACCAAGGAGGGCAGCTGTGCACAGCAGCAGATCCTCACTCTGGAGCAGCAGTGCACAGAGCGCACCCATGCCCTGGAGGCCCAAATCACTGCCCTTGAGAGAGCAAGGGTGGCTGACCAAACTGCCGCAGAGCACAGGATGGTGAGTGAAGTTTAGAGCAAGGCTGAGCACAGGAGCCCAAGGTTCACACACAGTGACATCTGCCGTGTGCATGACAAACAGTCCCCTCTCTGCACAAGAGAATCACCTTAGAGAGCAGTTCTTTTCTCTCCAGACACCTGCACGTGAGACTGGACGTAAAAATTCTACTTATTCCAAAACCCCAAAATAGTGGGCTTTTTCCCCTTGGGTCCCACAGGAACTTCCTAGTACTTTCTCAGTATTCCTCTCAGCTTCTTCTCATTGTCTTTAAAAATTTATATTGCTCCTCCCCAATGGCTTCTTCCTTTCTGTGGTTCCTCTCCCTGCTCCACAGTCTTGAGAATCCTGTGCCTCGTTCCTTCTACTAAGGAATTTTTCTTACCTTCATTCTCATTTCCCACCCTGTAGTGACACCCCCCCGCCTTATTCTGCAAAGGGCATTCCAAAGGTACCTTGTCATAGAGATGGGACTGTGCCCAAGGAAGTATGGTAGTTAAGACCTTTTCTTTTTATATATATTCTTCTGAATTTGCAGAGAGAACTGGAGCAAGAAAATGCAGCCCTTAAAGAAAGTAGGAATGAATATGAACATTCTTTACAGCATCACCAATTTGAACTAAAGAAGCTACAGGTATTATCTAATTGAGTCAGAGTTTCACATAAGTGTTCATATCTTTTACATGTGTAGTTGGAGTGGCCAAGTGAAAAGTCTTATAGTTGGATGGGAGGAGTGCCACTAACATTTGTTCAGTAGTTCTGTTAGGCATTTGCTAGAAGTTGTTACTTCATTAAGGCCTCTCAGGGATCCAAGAGAGTAGGGAGAATTATGTCATTTGGCAATTAAAGTTATTGAGGTTCCTAGTGGAAATTATTTGTCCAAGTTGCATAGTCACTTTGAGGTGGTGCAGGTCTGATGTCACTCCATCACAGAAGCCCAGCCCTTGCTCTGTGTCATCAACAGCTGCCTGAAAATCATGCTGTCAAAGTACTACTGGCTGATTTTTTCAGGATGACCTTAAAGCAATGCCTTAAAAGATCATAAGGACCTTTGTTTTATTTGTTTTTGTTAGGAACTGTGTACAGAAGTGAATAAACAGCCGGGCTCGGTGGCTCAGCCTGTAATCCCGCGCCTTTGGGAGGCTGAGGTGAGTGGATTGCCTGAGCCCGTGGGTTCGAGACCCGCCTGGGCAGTGAGACCTCATCTCTACAATAAATCAAAAAATCAGCCGGGCGTGGTAGCGCATGCCTATAATTCTGGCTACTCGGAAGGCTGAGGCAGAAGGATCACCAGAGCCTAGCAGGTCGAGGCTGCGGTGGCTGGGAGCGGCCACTGCACTCCAGTCTGGGTAACAGAGTGACACGCCAACTCAAAAAAAAAAAAAAAAAGAAGTGAATAAACAACCACTGGCTTGTTACCATTTCACTTCTGCAAACATGGTGCTTTAACTCTTTCATTCCCAGGCATTAGAAAGTTTCCTAGAAAAATATTTTTTAAAAATAAAGTATCTTGTGAAGCCATGGAAGGTTTTAAGCAGAGACGTGACATGAGTTTTGTTATAAAAGGATTTCTCTGGCTCCTTGTGGAGAATGTTCAGTAAAGGGAGGCACAGACAGAAGTAGGAAGACCATTTACGAGGCTTTTTAGGAATCCAGGCCAGGGGTGACTAGCATGTTAGTGGTGGACTTGGGAATAAGTATTCAGATTCAGGATTTATTTAGAGATGAAGGTTTTAGGACTTGCCACTGATTTAGTGGAGGAATGAGAGGAAAAGGAAATGGATATGACTCCTAGGTTTAGTTTGTATAATTTAGGGTTTCTCACTCTCAGCACTCTTGACTTTTTGCTGTTGTTGTTTTGTTTTGTTTTGTTTTGTTTTTTTGAGTTGGAGTCTCACTCTGTCACCCAGACTGGAGTGCAGTGGCCGCTCCCGGCCACCGCAGCCTCGAACTGCTGGGCTCCGGTGATCCTTCCGCCTCAGCCTTCCAAGTAGCCGAATTACAGGCACGCGCTACCATGCCCAGCTGATTTTTTGATTTATTGTAGAGATGAGGTCTTGCTGCCCAGGTGGGTCTCGAACCCGCGGGCTCAGGCAATCCACTCACCTCAGCCTCCCAAAGGCGCGGGATTATAGGCTGAGCCACCAAGCCCGGCTCACTTTTATTTTTTTAGAGACAGGGTTTTACTCTGTTGTGTAGACTGGAGTGTAGTGGCAAGATCTTAGCTTCAAACTCCTGAGCTCAAGTGATCCTCTCACCTCAGCCTCCTTAACAGCTAGGACAACAGGTGCATACCATGTTGCCCAGCTAATTTTTAAATTTTTTTAGAGATGAGGTCTCACTGTTGCTGGCCTCACTCAGCCTCAAGTGATCCTCCTGAGTTGCTGGGATTATCAACATGAGCCAACTATTGACATCTAAAGCTAGACAATTCTTTGTTGTGGAGGGTGGTTTGCTGCAAGTACACATTGTAGGCTGCTTAAGCTGCTTTAGAGCATCTACCCACTAGATGTCAGTATCAACCCCTACTTATGACAACCAAAATGTCTACAGACATTGCCAAATGTCTCCTGGGGGCAAAATTGCCCTGGCAGAGAATCACTGGGGTAACTGAATGAATAGTGGTACCATTCACTGAGATGAAGGTCCAGGGAGATATGTCAGGAGTAGATTCCACCAGGCATGGTGGCTCATGCCTATAATCCCAGCACTTCAGGAGGCAGAGGTAAGAGAAATGCCTGAGCTCAGGGGTTTGAGGCCAGCCTGGGCAACTTGGCAAGACCTCGTCTCTATAATCAATTTTAAAAATTAGCCAGGTGTGGTGGTGCGAATCTGTTTCCAGCTCCTTGGAAGGCTGAGGTGGGAGAATCACCTGAGCCTAGCAGGCCGAGGCTGCAGCAGCTGTGAGTGTGCCACTGCACTCTACCCTGGGTGACAGTGAGACTCCTACTCAAAAAAAGAAAAGAAAAGAATAGATTCCATTTTGGACTGGTTTAGCTTCTGAGGCCTACCTAGGTGGACATATCTAGTAGTCTGTTGGCTAATAAGTCTGGAAATCAGTGCTCAAGGTAGAATTTAAATTAGAAAACCACTAGGTACCGTGGCTCATGCCTGTAATCCCAGCATTTTGGGAAGTGGAAGTGAGAGGATTACCTGAGCCCAGGGGTTCGAGACTAGCCTGGCAATTTAGCAAAACTTTGTCTCTACAATAAATAAAAAAATTAGATGGGTATGGTGGCACGTACCTATAATTCTGGCTACTTAGAAGACTGAGGCAGGCCAGGCTCGGTGGCTCAGCCTATAATCCCAGCACTTTGGGAGGCCGAGGTGAGTGGATTGCCTGAGCCCCTGGGTTCAAGACCAGCCTGGGCAACTTGGCGAGACCGCGTCTCTACAATAAGTAAATAATTAGCTGGGTGTGATAGTACATGCCTGTAGTTCCAGCTTCTTGGAAGACTGAGGTGGAAGGATTGCTGGAGCCCAGCAGGTCAATGCTGGGGTGGCCGCAAGCATGCCATTGCACTCCAGCCTGGGCTATGGAGTGAGACTCCAACTCCAAAAAAAAAAAAGAAGGCTGAGGCAGAAGCATCACCTAAGCCCAGCATGTCAAGGCTGCAGTAACTGTGAGCGTGCCACTGCACTCCAGCCTGGGGGACATAGTGAGACTCCTACTTAAAAAAAAAAATTAGAAAACCATAAACATAGCCCATAGGTAGAATTTATAGCCAAAGGCCTGTGAATGAGTGCAGATAGAAAAGAGGGCCAGGCTGGGCTCGGTGGCTCAGTCTGTAATCCCAGGACTTTGGGAGGCCGAGGCTAGTGGATTGCCTGAGCCTGCGGGTTCGAGACCTGCCCAGGCAACTTGGCGAGACCTTGTCTCTACAATAAATCAAAAATTAACTGGGTGTGGTAGCGCATGCCTGTAGTTTCCACTACATGGAAGAGTGAGGCAGAAGGATTGCCGGAGCCCAGCAGGTTGAGGTTGCAGTGGCAGGAAGTGTGCCACTACCCTCCAGTCTGGGCGATGGAGTGGGACTCCGACTCAAAAAAAAAAGAAAAGAGGGCCAAAGGGGAAGGCCAGAGTCAATCTAGCATGTAGATGTTCGGGACAAAAGGAGGAGCCAACAGAGAAGATACCAAAGGTGCTACAAGTGTGACAGCAGCAAAATCAGGAGAGTGTTGAGTTCTAGAAATAAAGGTAGAGAGTATGACAAGAAGGACTGAGTGGTGAACTATGTCAGATTATACTGACTGGCCAAGAAAGGAGACAGAGAACTGACCATATTTGGCAAGACTATGTTCATCAGTGACCTTGAGAAGAATGTTCACTGTGGAATGGGGAAAAGACTGACCAGAGTGTATTACAGTCAGATTAGAGATGCTTCCACTTCCAGTAAAGGCAGACTGGGAAATGCAGAATAGCTCACCCCCTGAAGACTACCAGAAATGCTGGCCAATATAAGAAAAGTCTGCTTGAAGGCACCGTCAAGCCTACAAGGCAGTGAGGAACGGCCTATTCAATCGAGAGAGGTAAGCCCAGCACATGAAGCAGCTTTTGCCCCGGTTGTATTTGCTGATCCTGAAGAGGCTGGAAGTTTATCTACATTTTTCACAGCTTCTCAGAGTTAGGGGGATAAAAATTGGAGTTTAAAGGACTTGTGAAGACTGGGGCAGGGATTGTAGTGATGTATCTATAAGCCAAGGAAAGCCAAAGGTCACTAGCAGCCACTAGATGCTAAGAGAAAGGCATGGTACAGATTCTCCCTCAGACCTCCAGAAGGAACTAACCTGGCCAGCACCTTGATTTTGAACTTCTGACTTCCAGAACTATAGGAGAACAGATTTTTGTTGCTTTAGGCCACTGTGCTTATGACAATTTGTTGTAGCAGCCACAAGAAATGAATATGCTGCCCAACCTCATCAAATCCCAGTATTCTTCTTTGAAAATTCCCTGATTCATCTCATAGTTCAGTTCCTCCCTACCCCTAAAGATCCACTGGCCTTCTATTTGCTGCTCCTAAATTAAATAGAAAAAATTGTTTGCAACCTGAAAAAAAAAAATAGTTTAAAGTCCACCTTGAATACAGCCTGGAAGATCCGTAAAGCATTGATTTGGCACACCAAATGACTGCACCCAGGGAGTAAGGATGAACCAGAAGTAACCAGCACCCCACCATCCCCTCCTGCCCAGCTTTGATTGCACTCACTTAAGGATGCAGGTGTGGCCCAGAAAATCTCATTAGCTAATTTTGGATTAAAGTGTTCCTAGGTTATTATTCCTTCTGGGTGACTAGAAAAATCAAACAAAATCCAAGAGAGTCGTGCAAACAAAAATATAAAACAACATAAACAGAAAAAAACAAATGGACTCACAAAGGCTCAGATATAACTATGCTTACTTTGTTTAAGAAGACATAAGACTTCGCGACCCGCCTGGGCAACTTGGCAAGACCTCATCTCTACAATAAATAAAAAAATTAGCCGGGCATGGTAGCGCGTGCCTGTAGTTCCAGCTACTTGAAAGCCTGAGGCAGAAGGATCACCGGAGCCTAGCAGGTTGAGGCTGCGGTGGCCGGGAGCGTGCCACTGCACTCCAGTCTAGGCGACAGAGTGAGATTCCAACTCAAAAAACAAAGACGTAAGATAAAATTTAAAATTTCAGCAGAGATTTGGAGGTCATAATAAAAGATTACAGTTTTGAGAAGGAATCAAATAGAATTTTAGACTTGAAAAACGTAATAACCGAAATTTTTTTTGTGGGGTGTTGGAATCTCACTCTGTCGCCCAGGCTAGAATGCAGTGGCACACTCACAGCTACTGCAGCCTCGGCCTCCTGGGCTCAGGCAGTCCTTCCACCATAGCCTTCCAAGTAGCTGAAACTACAGGCTCACACCACTATGCCTGGCTAATCTTTAAAATTTTTTTGTAGAGACTAAGTCTCACCATGTTGCCCAGACTGGTCTCAAACCCCTCAGCTCTTGCCTCTGCCTCCCAAAGTGCTGGGATTACAGGCATGAGCCACCACACCTGGCCCAATAACTGAAATTAATGTAGTAAATTACAAAAGGGCATGAGGATATGTTTTAGGGTGATAAGTATTTTTGCTATTTTTAATATAGTGATGTTTCACCACACCATAAAGTTTATCAGATTGTACACTTTAAATATGTCCTGTTTGTTGTTTGTCAGTTTTACCTTAGTAAAGCTGTTTTTAAAACAATGGATAAGCCAGGAACAGTGGCTCACGCATGTAATCCCAGAACTTTGGGAGACAGAGGTGAGAGGATTGCCTGAGCCCAGGGTTCGAGACCAACTTAGGCAACTTAGTAAGACCTCATCTCTATAATAGATAAAATTTAAAAATTAGCTGGGCTTGGTGGTACACACCTGGCTGAAGTGGAAGGATCACTTGAGCCCAGCAAGTTGAGGCTGCAGTGGCCACGAGCATGTCACTGCACTCCAGCTGGGCGATAGATTGAGACTGACTTAAAAAAAAAAACTGCAAAAGTTAAAAACAAAAATCAACAGAAATGCAAGAATAAATAAACAGATCTGCAATATTCGCCAAGCACAGTGACTCATGCCTATAATCCTGGCTATTTAGGAGGCTGAGGCAGGAAGATTGCTTGAGGCCAGGAGTTCAAGACTCGACAACCCCAACTCGACAAAAAATTAGCTGGGTGCTATGGTGTGTGCCTGTAGTCCCAGCTAATCAGGAAGCTTAAGTGAGAGTATCACTCGAGCCCAGGATTTCAAGGATGCAGTGAGCTATGACTGCACTTCTGTACGCCTGGACCAGAGATGGAGACCTCCTCTCTAAAAAATAAATTCTACATTCTTAGTAGGATTTTTTTTTTTTTTTTTTTTTTTTGAGTTGGAGTCTCACTCTGTTGTCCAGACTGGAGTGCAGTGGCCGCTACCGGCCACCGCAGCCTCGACCTGCTGAGCTCCGGCGATCCTTCCGCCTCAGCCTTCCAAGTAGCCGGAATTACAGGCATGCGCTACCACGCCTGGCTGATTTTTTGACATATTGTAGAGATGAGGTCTCGCTGCCCAGGGGGTTCTCGAACCCGCGGGCTCAGGCAATCCACTCACCTCAGCCTCCCAAAGGCACGGGATTACAGGCTGAGCCACCAAGCCCAGCTTTAGTAGGATTTTTAACAAACTTTTTTTTTTTTAAGTCAGAATCTCAACTCTGTCACACAGGCTGGAGTGCAGTGGCACACTCACAGCCACTGCAGCCTCAAACTGCTGGGCTCAGGTGATCCTTCTGCCTCAGCCTTCCGAGTAGCTGTATCTACAGGCACGCGCTACCACACCTGGTTTATTTTTTGATTTATTGTAGAGATAAGGTATTGCCAAGTTGCCCAGGCTGGTCTCAAACCCCTGAGCTCAGTCAATCCTCTCACCTTGGCCTCCCAGAGCACTGGGATTACAGGCTTGAGCCACCGCACCCAGCCACAATCTTTTTTTT
>NW_007245983.1:268090-277010 GCF_000164805.1 Carlito syrichta
GGTCTCGAACACGCGGGCTCAGGCAATCCACTCATCTCAGCCTCCCAAAGGCACGGGATTACAGGCTGAGCCACCGAACCTGGCCACAAACTTCTTTAATTGATAGAAGATTAATAAGGATAAAGTAGTATTGGAGAACACCATTAACATCCTTAATGAAAACTAATGGAACCCTCTACCCACCAATTACAGATACATATATTATTTTCAAGTATATACGGAATATTTGGGAAAAAAACTGACTATAAAGCACGTCTCAAGAAATTTCAATGAGCAGAAATATACCACAAGGCAATGAAGCTAAAAATCAGTAATAAAAATATAGAAAACTAGCACCTGTAGTCCCAACTATTCTGGAAGCTGAGGCAGGAGAATTGCTTGAGCTCAGGAGTTCAAGGCTGCGGTGTACCGTGATTACACCTGTGAATAGTTACTGTACTCCAGCCTAAGTAATATAGCAAGACCTTACCTCTAAAAAAAAATTAAAATAAAAAAAATAGGAACCATATTTGTTATGTTTGCAGTGTTTCCAAGTAACCTATAGGTCAAAGGAAAAAAACAGTGGAAATTAGAAATTATTTTGAAATAAATGATCATATTAATACTACATATCAAAATTGGTGTCACTAAAGCAATGCTTAAAAGGAAATTTTAGTCGTTTGTTTGTTTGTTTGTTTGTTTTGGAGTCTCACTCTCTGTTGCCCAGGCTAGAGTACAGTGGCATGCTCATGACTACCACAGCCTCGACCAGCTGGGATCAGGTCATCCTTCTGCCTCAGCCTTCCAAGTAGCTTGAACTACCAGCATACACTACCACACCCGGCTAAGTTTTTATTTACTATAGAGATGAGGTCTCGCCAAGTTGCCCCTGGACTTAGACAATCCTCTCCCTCAGCCTCTCAAAGTGCTGGAATTACAGGCATAAACCACCACATCCAGTGGAAATTTTAGTCTTAATTGCATCTTTTAGGAAGAATGTCTGAAAATTGAGCCACATACCATCTCAAAAAGTCAGAAAAAGGTGACAAATCACAGTCAAGGAAAAAATAATAAATATAAAAGCACAAATTAATGAAAAATAAATAAAATAAATGAGAACCTTTCATAATAAAGAGGACCAGTGAAATCTAAAGTTTATTAGTTTAAGACTAATAAAATTGTTAAACTCTGGGTAAGAGTGAGAAGAAAAAAAAGAAGCTGGGCATGGTGGCTCACACCTATAATCCCAGCACTTTGAGAGGCAAAGGCGAGAGGATTGCCTGAGTTCAGGGGTTCGAGACCAGCCTGGGCAACCTGACAAGACTTTGTCCCTACAATAAATCAAAAAATTATGCCTGAGCCCGCGGGTTTGAGACCCGCCTAGGCAACTTGGCGAGACCTCATCTCTACAATAAATTAAAAAATCAGCCGGGCGTGGTAGCGTGTGCCTGTAATTCCGCCTACTCAGAAGGCTGAGGCAGAAGGATCGCCGGAGCCCAGCAGGTCGAGGCTGCTGTGGCCAGGAGCAGCCACTGCACTCCAGTCTGGGAGACAGAGTGAGACTTCAACTCAAAAAAAAAAAAAGCCAGGTGTGGGGGCATGTGCCTGTAGTTCCAGTTACTTGGATGACGGAGGCAGAAGGATCACCTGAGCCAAGCAGGTTGAGACTATGGTAACTATGAGCATGTTACTGCACTCTAGCCTGGGGGACAGAGTGAGACTTCAACTCAAAACAAACAAGCAGGAAGTGGCACAAATAACCAGTGTCAGGAATGAAAAATAAACTATTACTATGTATCCTGCAGACATAAAAAAGATTTAAAAATATAAATTTTGTGCCAATTCTTTTAACAGTTATATTAAATGGTAAAAATTCCAAAAAGCATAATTATCAAAACTTGACTTTGTGGTAGGTGGAGTAATTTTGGACCCCTCCAAAAATATCTACATCTTAATCCCTAGAACCTGTGAGAGTTACCTTAAAGGCAAAAAGAACACTGTAGATATGATTAAATTAAGGATCTTGAGACGAGGAGATTATCCTGGATTATCTGGGTAGGCCTCAAATGTAATCAGAATTGTGCTTATAAGAGGAAGGCAGAGACAGATTTTTTTTTATGAGTTGGAGTCTCACTCTGTCGCCCAGACTGGAGTACAGTGGCCGCTCTTGGCCACTGCAGCCTTAACCTGCTGGGCTCCGGCGATCCTTCCGCCTCAGCCTTCCGAGTAGCCAGAATTACAGGCGCACGCTACCACGCACGGCTAATTTTTTGATTTATTGTAGAGATGAGGTCTTACTTCCCAGGCGGGTCTCGAAGCCACGGGCTCAGGCAGTCCACTCACCTCAGCCTCCCAAAGGCATGGGATTACAGGCTGAGCCACCGAGCCCGGCTTAGAGACGGATTTTATACAGAAGGCAGAAGGGATGGAAGAAGCAAGCAAAGAAAGATTTGAAGATGCTACACTGCTGGCTTTGGAGATGAAAGAAGAGGCCAGACCAAGGAATGTTCCTGTTCCAGAAGCTGGAAGAGGCAAGGAAATGGACTTTCCTTGAGCCTCTGAGGGAGTAGGGAGCACTGCCATGCCAACACCTTGAATTAAGCCCCATAAGGCTCAATTCAGATTTCTGGCCTCCAGAACTAAGATAATAAGCTCCTATTGTTTGAAGCCATCAAGTTAGTGGTAATTTGTTACAGCAGCTGTAGGAAACTAATACGCTGACACATGAAAAAATCTGTAGTGTGTCATTTGTGGTCTAGTCAGGTGTTGGAACCACCCCAGTTATTTGAATGAGAATATGTATTCTAAAGGAAAGCTTTTTAACTAAATAGTTAAAAGACATCAAGAAGTTAGCAGCTGTTGGAGGCAACTTGCAACCCTAGAACTTAGGGAACACAGTGAAGAAGTTGGAATTATGAAATTTAGGAATCAGGAGGCAGCTTCCCCCCAAACGTGACACTCAGATTCTAAGAAGTAGTGCTGTATTGGGGTGTGTGCTGAGGATCAGGCAGTGAATGGTTTTAGCCACAAGTGTTGGGAAATTGCAAAGTCAATGCAGCTGCTGGCAGGGCACAGAAGCATTGCTGGAATAATGCTCCTCCAAAACTAGAAGCCATCCTGAAGGAGCTGGTCATTTTCTCCCACCTCTTGCCTTCCAGTCTACCTCGAGCTCCCCCTTTGGGTGGAGATTAAAATAACGCCAGCTGGAGGCACAGACATATGGTTCCCAGGGTCCCAGACCTACATCACAAAGCAGAATATGAATGAGTGTGGACTGAGAGGCAGTAACTAAAAGCCAGCACACACAGCCTGTTTAAAAGTGGGGCTCGCCTGAGTGTGATGGCTCACACCTACAGTGCCAACTCTTGGGAGACCAAGGCAGGAAGTTCACTTGAGGCCAAGAGTTTGAGACCAGCCTGGGTAACATAGTGAGACCCCATCTATAAAAAAAATTTTAAAAATTGGCTGGTGGTGGTGATGCACGCCTCCCCAGCTTGAGAAGCTGAGGTGGGAGGATCACTTGAGCCCAGGAGTTATGATTGCACCACTGTACTCCAGCCTGGGAGACAGAGCAAGACTGTCCCCAAATCAATAAAAATGTGGCTCCAGCAGTTCGAAACTGCAGTGACTATGAGCGTGCCACTGCACTCCAGCCTGGACAACAAGAGTGAGACTCCAACTCAAAAAAAAAAAGAAGTGTGGTTCTGTTCCAAACTTTTGTGATATTTTTCTGGATATTTGGACTTTAATACCCTTTTGGTCAGATACTGCTCTGAATTATTTCAGTCCTTTGACATTTATTCAGACTTTTTTAGGACTCAACATGTAGTCCATCTTGGTACATATTTCAGTGCTCTTGAAAAGAATGTTTTCTGCTGCTAAGTATTCTGTAAATGCTAATTAGGTCAAGTTGGTTGATAGTATTATTCAAATTTACATGTTTTCTGGGTTTTGTCTACTTGTTCCATCAATTACTGAGAGATGTTCTAAATCTTCAACTATGATAGTGGATCTTTGCTTCATGTATTTTTTAAGTACTGTTGTTAGGTATACATATGTTTAGAATTATTTTTATCCATATTTTTCAAAACAGCTCTTCCCTGAGCCCATCCTGGGAAATCATCCCCAGGTGCAAAAGCTGCCATATGTGGGTCACCTGGTGGGTCCCGCAAGGTGCAGGCTGTGCTTTTTGCTACAGTAAACCTGAGGGGAAACTGTCAACCTCAAATCCTGCAGTCCTGGATCTTATGTGACTCTGTGGCACCAGCACTGACTTTGGAGCCACATAGTCAGTTCTGTCCACCACCCTTGTCCCTCACTAGCTGATTCTTGAGGGAGTCTATTTTCCTTTTCTTAAACTGAAGATGGTAACCTTCGACCTCAAAAGGACTACTCTAAGGATTAAATATGACCACAGATGAAAAAGGCCAGCCATTGCTTTACTAAACTCTGATCTGGCCACGTGGCACTTTGAGCTATGGTTGCAATGTTTTCCTAGCTCTGGACCCCTCCCACCTTGGGGAGGGCGAATCTCTTCGCCCTTTCTCTCTAATTTCTAAATAAATTATATTTCCCAATCTAAAAAAAGAACAGGACCGAGTGCAGGTGCCATGAGTCTCTGCTTCCTGCCCTGGCCTGCCTTTCCTGCCTTCTCACACATGTTCTGCCTCATGTCCTCCTAGATGTCAGCAGTCACAGGAGTTCCTTCCAGACATCCCCAGAAGAGGTTCCTGTCATCCTCCCCAGGACCTCCCCAGCCCTCCACTGAGCCTGAAACCTCTTGCTCCTTCTGCTCAACAGACCCACCCAGAACCCATTTGGGAGTAGGAGATGGATGGAGAACCCTTATGAGGGGTATTGTCTGGGGTTTTCCAAGGTCCCCCCTTCAGCCTCTTGAGTTCAGGCACCAGATTTTCCTTATCTACCAGAGGTGGACTCACATGAGATCAGTTCTGACAACTCCACAGTGGGAGCCAGCATGCCATGGCTATGAGGCTGACGTCTCCACTGGGATGAGTAGAGAGGAAGATTTCTGAGGGAGAGTTGGGTAACTCACAGAACCAGAAACACTGGTCTGACTGGAACTGGGATCCATGGGGTCTTTTCTCTTCCCTGTGAGTCTGTCTCTTGCCTGGCAACATCCTTGCTCTTCCTTATTGTGTGTACTGCATCCTACATATTAGGCTGGCACTGCCCCAACAACTCAAGCTTGTTACATTCCAGCTTAGCACCCCCAGGCAAAAGTGTGTTTCTCCTGTTCAGCTTCAGCATATAAAGAAGGGTTTCAATGTAAAAAGGAACTCTGGTTCATCAGGGTGACAAAGCCATCCTCTGGATTAATGTGTGTGGTCAAGGGGATGAGATCCTATGATTGGCCAGGCCTGAACCACATGCTGCAAAATGAGGATGTCATTATTGGCAGCCCTACCAGAACCGTGTGGAATTTTGGAGTGGCAGTGAGGAATAGGAACAATGAAGCTCTCACCCAAAAAATGAGGGGGGGCTTTGGGTAGACGAGACAGTAAACATCACCTCATTTTCTTCCAGGCATCTCCCTGACCACTCTTCAGGCACCCAGCAATCATATCATATATCGTATGCATCAGGGGGTTGATTGGCATGCATGGGCGTCTGTCTTAGGGAGAAGGACTGGTATGTGGTGTGTGCATCCTGGGTATAGTCCTGTGCTCTGGGGAAGGCCAGTGAGGCAGCCCTGTGTTGGTAGAACATCTCTGGCTGGTATTCTAAGGCCCTGGCCCTGAGCTTACACAGATGCTGGCTATCAGTCTGGCTATGCACTTACTAACCCAAGGACTTTGGGCAAATTACTTCACCTTTCAGACCTCAGTTTTCCCACCTATAAAATGGGGTAATTTTGATAACTCAGTGACATTTTGTCCAATAAAAATTCAGTAACTGTTCATTCTTTTGGTAACTGAATTGTTCCAGTCCGTCACTCCATTCACAGGGTCCTGCAGGTCTGTCTTCTTGTTTTCTGCTGATGTATTTAGACCATCTCTTCAAGTCTGGGCCCCCTAGCCTTGGTCTGGGTACTGGCTGGTGCGCTCATGGGACAACCAACCCGTAGTGGTATGCCCGTTTCCAGAGAAATCAGCAGGTTGTCCACCAGCACAGTTCTCAGAGGGATATAGATGGCATTGTAGTGAGAGGCCAGCCTGGAAACCTCAGGAAGCATGAAGAATATTGACTTGCCCTTGTAAGGCAGTACCCTTCTGTTGGACTTTATGTGAAGTATGTGGCTAAAAACAAGCACTGAGCTATGGGGGTCGATCTCCTACCTGTTTTCTGGATCATAGGAAGAATGGAGCCAAAGAGAAATTGTGAGTGTGGCCATGGCTCAAGCTCTGGAGGAGGTGCGGAAGCAAAGGGAAGAGCTCCAGCAACAGGTGGGTCTTGCTGGACACAGAAGGGTGATGCCCCCACCTGCAGTCCAAGGAAGGCCGGCTCCCATCCTGCTGTGGGACTGTTAGAGAGGCCCCACCTGTCCAGGGTAGCGGGTAGGCACAGACTGCAGGGAGTGTGCTCGGCTGTGAAATGCCCTTGCAAACTCTAGGAAGCTGGGAGAAAAATTATAAGAAATACTCACCACATAGATGCCCTTTTCTGATTTTTTTTTTCTTTTTTTGAGTTGAACTCACTCTATCGCCCAGACTGAAGTGCAGTGGCACGCTCACAGCCACCGCAGCCTCGACCTGCTGGGCTCCGGCGATCCTTCCGCCTCAGCCTTCCAAGTAGCTGGAACTGCAGGCGCACGCTACCACCCCTGGCTAGTTTTTGATTTATTGTAAAGACGAGGTCTCGCCAAGTTGCCTGGGCTAGTCTTGAACCCGTGGGCTCAGGTAATTCACTCGCCTCAGCCTCCCAAAGTGCTGGGATTACAGGTTGAGCCACCAAGCCCAGTCCCTTTTCTGATTTTTGATTGTCATTTAATAGCTATGAACATTGCCTGGGCTGGACATGGTGGGTCACACCTATAATCCCAGACTCTGGGAAGCTAAGGGAGAAGGATTGCTTGAGCCCAGGAGCTCAAGACAGCCTGAGGAACTTAGTAAGACCCTTTCTCTATTTTTTTTTTTCTTTTAGTCAGGGTCTCAATCCATCACCCAGGCTGGAGTACAGTGGCGTGCTCACAGCCACTGCAGCCTCGACCTGCTGAGCTCAGGCAGTCCTTCCACTTCAGCCTTCTAAGTAGCTGGAACTTCAGGCATGCACTACCACACCCAGCTAGTTTTTGATTTATTGTAGAGACAAGGTCTCACCATGTTGCCCAGGCTGTTCTCGAACACATGGGTTTAGGCAATCCTCTTGCCTCAGTCTCTCAAAGTGCTGGGATTATAGGCATTAGCCACCACGCCCAGCTCTTAATTTAATATAATACATACATACATACATTACCTGGAAAAAAATCCATACCCAGGCCTTCTAGGCTCTAATTCTGTGAGGTGGCCCATCACTGCTCACATGACCCAAAGGCTACATATGGTTGGGTTGAGCTCTCTGCAGTAAGTGTGGGAAAAGCCTCCTTTGTAGACAGACTTAGCATCTGGCCCCAGTCCGTCTAGTTATCTCACTAGGCTTTTGGTAAGTTCATAACAAATCTGAGTCTCAGAGTCTCCTCTGACAAAGACTCTGGTCCTAATCACACTTCTGGGATACTGTAATAAAGTAATGTAAATTTAATGCCTGCCCAGCACCAGGTATATCTCAGGCACTCAGGAAGTGGAAGTTACAGTTGTGACAGCTTGTTGGACCAGGCAGAACAGCCATGTCCCTGGTTGGCCCACTTGAGACCAGCAAGGCAGTGAGAGGCAAGGCCCCCTGTGCGGGACCCCTGCCAAAAATGGATCTGTGCATGTTCATAGGAGCAGGGGTTCAGGGAAAGCTACATGGTGGACCATGAGTAGTGGAAAAGTGGTGATTCCTGTGGGAAGGTGAATCACTGCTGCTGACCTTCTCTCATGTTGATTTTTCTCTCCAAGGCTGCTAACTTGACAGCCGTAATAGATGAAAAGGAGCAGAGTCTACAGGAAAAAGCTGCAGTGCTTCTCCAGAAAGAACAGGAGATTCTGCAGCTGGAGCAAGGTGAAGAGATCCCCAGGGGAGCCCTCTCTCCTTTTTCTGCCTTGGGGTGGCCCCATCACCATGGGGTCACTGGGCTCATGGTGCACACTCTGCCCCTACCTAGGCCACAACTCTGCTGTGCTGCAGATGCACCAGCTGCAGGATGAGCTGCAGGCCCTGAGGAGCCTGAGAGCAGAGGGAACTGCCGCAGCTGTGGAGCAGGAGGACCTGCTGAGGCTGCAGGGCCAGGTGCAGGGCGAGGCACTCTCAGTCAGTGAGCTACACGTAAGTCCCAGCCCTGTCATGTGGGTGCTGCGGCAAAATGCAAGGCGATACTGCGAGTCGCCAGGAGGTGGCGGCAGTAGGAGACATGGTGGGTGGGCACCCCTCTGCACCATAGGTCCTTTCTCTAAAGTGAGGGTGCTCGCGGGGCTCAGTGGCTCAGTCTGTAATCCCAGCACTTTGGGAGGTCGAGTTGAGAGGATTGCCTGAGCCTGCAGGGTCGAGATCCAGCCGGCCAACTTGGCGAGACCTCGTCTTTACAATAAATCAAAAATTAGCTGGGTGTTGTAGTATGTGCCTGTAGTTCCAGCTACTTGAAGGGCTGAGACGAAAGGATCACAGGAGCCCAGTAGGTCGAGGCTGCGGTGGCCGGGAGCATGCCACTGCACTCCAGTCTGGGCGACAGAGTGAGATTCCAACTCAAAAAAGAAAAAAGTAGCCGGGCTCGGTGGCTCAGCCTGTAATCCTGCGCTTTGGGATGCTGAAGTGAGTGGATTGCCCGAGCCAGTGGGTTCTTGACCCGCCTGGGCAATTTGACGAGACCTCATCTCTACAATAAATCAAAAATTAGCCGGGC
>NW_007245983.1:277269-296704 GCF_000164805.1 Carlito syrichta
CAAAAAAAAAAAAAAAAAAAGAAACAAGTGAGGGTACTCAAGTGGCAAGGAGGTTGTGAAGTCTGAAAAGCCCATCGTAGGTGGCAATACCTGTCAATGTGCAGGGCAGAAGGAAACGCCCTTTGCCAGGCATGGTGGCTCATGCCTGTAATCCCAACACTTTGGGAGGTGGAGGTGAGAGCATTGCCTGAGTCCAAGGGTTCGAGACCAGCCTGGGTGACTTGGTGAGACCTCAACTCTGCAGTAAATCAAAAAACTAGCTGGGCATGGTGGTGTACACCTGTAGTTCCATCTACTTGGAAGGCTGAAGGATCACATGAGCTCAGCAGTCGAGACTTCGGTGGCCGTGAGTGTGCCACTGCACTCCAGCCTGGGTGACAGAGTGAGACTCCGACTCAAAAGAAAAAAGAAACCCCCTTCATCTGAGCAAAGGCTAGTTGCATGGAAAGCTAATTGTCTCTCTGGGCAGGATCTTCTCCATAGTTAGAATTTGGTTCCTGGCCAGTTCCTTGTTGGAGCACACCAGGCTACACCAGTGAACAAATCTGGCTCCCCTGTCCCATGCACTTGTGGCTCAGCTCACCTTGCCTGTTGTGGCTCTCAATTTGCTGCCACCACTCTGTAGGTGACCTCGAAGACCATGCAGGACCCTGTGTTCCAGCGTCCAGCTGTAGGAGGAACACCAAATGGTGAGGTTGGGACCATGGATCTGGGGCAGCTACAGAAGGAAAAACAGGACTTGGAGCAGCAGCTTACAGAGAAAAATAAGGTGAGGATGCCCTTTGCCTCAGCTGTTTGTATCTCCACTCTGTCCCTGTCCTAGAATGATTCAGTCAGAGGGTCCTGCTGGTGCTACAGGAACCTCTTGGGGAGATGACCTGTTTCATCAGAAGCACTTTCCCCAACTGTTCGCCTCTTGTGTGCTGTCCTCTCACACTGTCCCCAGTCCTCTTCTCCCCGCACTGCCATAAAGTACTGTCTGAGTGCCAGAGCTTGAGCTGCTGCAAGCCCAAGTGTTTCCCCACTGACTCTGCTGTCCCTGCCAGGCCACTGGGTCAGTCCCCTTACCTCTGCACTTCCTGTCTACAGCTGTGAAGGAATAGCACTGATTCTTGTCTTTAAGTGTTTTGGAGGGGGCAAGTGGAATGAAATGAAAGTGTTTATTAACTTCCCTGTAAACTTTTTGGTGGTATTTGGTAGAAGCTCACTAAATGTCATGATTTTGCTACCCCCGGCCTCTGTACCTGTAAATTCAGGGTCTCATTTGATCCTGGTTTTTTGGGTATTTTGAGTTGGAGTCACTCTGTCGCCCAGTCTGGAATACAGTGGCACGCTCATGGCTACCACAGCCTTGACTTGCTGGACTCAGGCGATCCTTCCACCTCAACCTTCCAAGTAGCTGAAGCTATAGGCATGTGCTGCCACACCTGGCTAATTTTTATTAATAATTTATTGTAGAGACGAGGTCTTGCTATGTTGCCCAAGCTGGTCTTGAACCCCTGGGCTCAGGCAATCCTCTCACTTCTGCCACCCAAAATTCTGGGATTACAGGTGTGAACCTCCATGCCTGGTCTTGAACCTGGTTTTTAAAGTGTCCTATGTGTGCTGGTTGCTTATTGTTCTGGCCTGAAATCCTGCCCCTGAACTGTGTGTAGTTTTTTTAGATCTGTAACAAGAGGGGAAGTGTTCATTCTCTCTCATTTAATCTCTTGCTGTGAAATATAAGTTACACACAGGAAAGCGTACAAAACAAATACGTGGCTCAATAAATCAGGAAAAAGCAAACACACTCTGAACACAAATCAGGACACCACCAACATTCCAGAAGCTTAGCCCTCTCAGGTGGCCCTCACAGTTCTGCCAGTCACTACAGTCCTAACCTTTATGGAAATGACTGCCTTGCTTTTCTCGTTTTACCACCTCAGCTTGCATTCCTAAACACTCAAGTTTTGTTTTCCCTGTTGGCGAATTTCATGTGTCCCAACAGAACCTCTGTCTGTTGAGTTTTCAGCCTCACTGACCGTGGAGCCTTCTTGCCTCTTTAGCTAAGAGTCCACAATCTGTCGTGACAACTGCGGCTTTCCTAACACCCTCAGTTCTCTGGCATCTCTCCCTTTCCAGACAGTCCCGGCCAAGTCTCTGGTTAAACCCGAGTCTTCCTTGCTCCATGCACGCAGCCCTGGAGCCCAGTGTGACTGAGGAATGCGCAGTCACACTGGTGGGTCTCCATGAAGCTCAGCACCACCGTCCTCCAGGAAGCCTGGGGCTCTTCCCAGGGCCTTTGTGCTCCACTGCCCTTATTCCAGCTTCATTTCTACCTCCTCTTCTCTCTTCAGCTCCAATCCTGCCTCTCCCATCCTTGCTCTTCCGCTAGCATCCTGCTTCTCTGAGAAGAGTATTTCCACAGCCCCTACCTGGGCCTTCCAGTGACATCATCCAACTGCCTGCCTAGGCTCTCTCCTTATGCACCTCCCTCTCTGGTGTACTTGTACTACATTGTAGTCAGCCTACCCCTTGCTTTTTTTTTTGAGTTGGAGTCTCACTGTTGCCCAGACTGGAGTGCAGTGGCCGCTCCCGGCCACCGCAGCCTCGACCTGCTGGGCTCCGGCGATCCTTCTGCCTCAGGCTTCCGAGTAGCTGGAACTACAGGCGCACGCTACCATGCCCAGCTAATTTTTTTGTTTTATTGTAGAGATGAGGTCTCACCAAGTTGCCCAGGCGGGTCTCGAACCCGCGGGCTCAGGCAATCCACTCACCTCAGCCTCCCAAGGCACGGGGTTGCAGGCTGAGCCACCAAGCCCGGCTACCCCTTGCTTTTTCTTGGAGACATTCCACCCACTCACATGGATAGTATCATGCAGACCATCTTATAAGCACACTTTACCCACATCCCTTACAGCTGCTGCCATGTCTCTCTGCATTTCTCCCACACTGACGTGCCAAAACCACCTGCCATCTCCACATTCACTCCTCCTTGTTTCAACCTTGTCCCACCAGGCTCTCCCACACCACTCCACCGAAAACTCTTGTCAAGCTCATTGGACCAACTAAATCCAAAAGTCAGTTCCTACTTTCCCTCTGATGAGCCTGTCGGCAGCATTGGACTGATCTCTCTCCCTCTTGAAGCTCCCATCTATAGCTGCTCCTTCTCCACCGCCTCTGATGGGCCAATCTCCTCACGTTCCTACATGCTGTGGCCACAGGTTTGGCCCTTGCACCTCCACTGCATGACACTTCCCCTTGGTAATCTCACTGTACCCTACGCTGCTGGCTTCACACCCCGTCTCCAGCCTCATGCGTCTCTCTCCATGTGTGTCTAAAAGGCATATTAAACTTAGAAACACCAACACTTGCACTTCGCTATGCTCCCTCACTTCCACAGCCTCTTTCCCTTCTCTGTCCATGGTCAAACCTTGGAATTGTCCTTACCCCCCTTGGTTCTTCTCTGCCAGCATTCAGACAGTTAGCAGATCCTTTCAGCTCTCCCCTCAGACTATACTTGGAACTAACTGCTGCTCACCACTGCCACCTACTCCAGGTTACCGTCATCTCTTCTCTGGAAGATGGTGTTGGGCTTCAAAGTCCCTGTCCCTCTCTCTCCCAGGCCCCTGTTGACTTCCTACCTCTTGATGCAAGCCAGAGTCCTTGGCCTGCAAAGCCCTGTGTAGTCCGACCCCCTTTTTACCCTTTTCACCTCAGCCCCGTCTGTCCCCCTCTCTCCGTCAGCCACATGGTCCTTGCCTTTCTGTGAATAGATCAAGCACCCTCCCAATAGATCAAGCACCCTCCCAGCTGAAGGCCCTTGCACTCACTGAGCCTTCTGTCTGGAAGATTCTTCCCCCGATTACCCTTACTTCCTTTATGGTGTTATTTTATCAGCAAGATCTCCCCTGCCACCACTGACCAACCTCACCACCAGAGCCTCCTAACTGCTCACCTCACTATCTTTTTCTCTATGCCTCTTATTACCTTCTGATACACTGTGTCTTTGTTTATTGACTCTTTTCCCTCCTGAGGACAGAATATTTGCTGTTTCTCCAGACCCTACAACAGTGTCTGGCACATAGCAGGGACTCAATATTATTGGATAAGTTAATGAATGAGCAAAAGAAACCAAGGAAACAACATAAGATAAAATAGACCAGGCATGGTGGCTCACGCCTGTAATTTCAACACTTTGGGAGGCTGAGGCAGGAGGATCACTCAAGCCCAGGAATTTGATACCAGCCTAGACTACATAGCAAGACCTCATCTCTAAAAAAAAATTTTTTTTAATTAGTTGGGCACGGTGACAAATGCCCATAGTTCCAGCTGCTCACAAGGCTGAGGCAGAAGGATCACCTGAACCCAAGAGGTTGAGACAGTGGTAAGCCATGATCATGCCACTGTACTCCATCCTGGGTGACCCTGAGTGAGACTCTGACTCAAAAATAAAAATAAGATTAAAAACAAAAGATGTATTTTGGGGGAAACGTCCAGCCTCATGGTCAACTAAGAGAATACAAATTGAAACCACAGACGCCTTTTTTTTTTTTTTTTTTTTGAGTTGGAGTCTCACTCTGTCGCCCAGACTGGAGTGCAGTGGCCACTCCCGGCCACCGCAGCCTCCACCTGCTGGGCTCCGGCGATCCTTCCGCCTCAGCCTTCCGAGTAGCCGAAATCACAGTCGTGCGCTACCACGCCCGGCTGATTTTTTGATTTATTGTACAGATGAGGTCTCACCTGCCCAGGTGGGTCTCGAACCCGCGGGCTCAGGCAATCCACTCACCTCAGCCTCCCAAAGGTGCGGGATTACAGGCTGAGCCACCAAGCCCGGCTGACTATAACGTTTTTTAATTGAGAAAATAGAGTTCAGCATTTCTAGTGAATAATGGAATGCACATTATATTTAAGGCTTATAATACTAAGTATCACTCATTAAATATAAAATAAGTATTATATGTAAGCTTCATAATACTAACTAAACTCACTAATTAAATATAAAATAAAATTAGGCATGGTTGCACATGTCTATAGTCCTAGCTACTCGAGAAGTTGAGTTGGGAGGATTGCTTGAGCCCAGGAGTTCTAAGTTCTAATCCAGCCTAGGCAACATAGCCAGATCCTGTCTCTTTAAAAAAAGAGAGAGAGAAAATAAATAACTAAAATATATAGGCCAAGCTCAGTGGCTCAGTCCAGCACTTTGGGAGCCCGCGGATTCGAGACCAACCTGGGCAACTTGGTGAGACCTCGCCTCTACAATTTAAAAAAAAAAGTTAGCTGAGCGTGATAGCATGCACCTGTACTTCCAGCTGCCTAGAAAGCTGAGGCAGAAGGATCGCTGGAGCCCAGCAGGTCAATGCTGGGGTGGCTGTGAGTGTGCCACTGCACTCCAGCCTGGGCGACAGAGTAAGACTCCAACTCAAAAAAAAAAAAAAAATATATATATATATATATATATATGTTTATATATATGTTTATATATATATATATGTTTATATATATGTTTATATATATATATGTTTTTATATATATATGTTTATATATATATATATATATATATATATATATATATATATATATATATGTCACCCAGTGCTGGTGAGTTGTACAGAAAAACTATGATCTTTTACCTTTCACAATTAGCATTGCAAATTATTAGGGCATTTCATGAGAGCAGCAGTGATGATGCTAATAACCATACATCTGGCCTCAGTGTCCTGCTTGGTGATCATAGCACATAAATATAATTGTGACAGAATCTATCATCCAGAGCCATTTCCAGCTGTGCTGGGTGTAGGCTGCACTGGAAGCAGGCAGAAAGGATGAGCCCGCAGGAGGGGTTGGGCAGCACTGGGTCATTTGTATCCTGCACAGAGGGACTCTGACCACTTGATGGCCATGTGGGATCTGGAGATCCAAGAGTTATCATTCTGTTCTGTTTCCTTTAGACCTTAAAGATGGTGAAATGTGCATCTAACGACTGGCTTTTTATGGGGGTGGGGGGTTTGTCTCAGACCATAAAGCAGATGCAGCAGAGGATGCTGGAACTCAAAAAGACTCTGCAGAAGGAGTTGGTGAGTGCTCACGCAGTGTGCCAGCCCAGGTTTCTCAGACCCACCCCTACTGCCTTTGCCCTCCCTGATTCTCTGGTCCTCCTGGGCTCCCTTGCTGCCTGATGCTGCTTCCCTTCACCAACCTGCCAAGCTGGTTGCAAGGGATCACTGGGAAGTCAGATGTTAGCTGGTGGGACAATGGCCTTGCCAGCTTGTACATGCCTCTGAGCGGCTGTGTGGATTGGCCGTTGCCTGCCTTCCTGAGCCTGAATCCTGTAAATAGGGGTTGCTCTGTGAGGTCATTGCAGGGATGTCTGTACAGTATGAGTGTGGCGAAGTGCTTGGCCAGACGTGGGACGAGAACAGCCCCTCTGTACCAGGCCTCAGGAACATCTGTCTTGACACGGATAAGGAACATCCGAGTTTCCCCACATGACCTCACTCTGCCCTCAGTTGTCAACCCCACCTGGAAATGCTGAGCCTTCCTCAGGCTCTGGCATTTCCTTCCCAGGTGGAGCCTTTTTTCCCTACAATGGTGACCACAGCTTGGGCCAGATACATCTCCCGTGTGATTTTTAGGCCTGTCTTGAAGGTTTTAATGTAGCATCTTCTCCATTGGCTTTTCAGAAAATCAGACCTGATAATGAGCTTTTTGAAGTCCGGGAGAAACCTGGACCTGAGATGGCAAACATGGCCCCTTCTGTCACGAATAACGCTGACCTGACTGATGCTCGGGAGATCAACTTTGAATACCTTAAGCATGTTGTTTTAAAATTCATGTCCTGTCGAGAATCCGAGGTAAAGTGCTGCTGAGGTGCCTTTTGGGTATTGAGCCCCAGCTCTGCAGTCTGTCCTGCCGGGCTTCCCACCCAGCCCATTTCTTCCTCTCCCGCACTCTGACTTGACCACCCACGTGGACCCTTAGTCATTTCTCCTGCTGGCATTGACCTGCTCACTGAGCAGGGAGACCATCTAGGGAACTGGCTCCTGGTGGGAGATGTGGGCTCCACTCCTAAATCCTAACTTGGATGCTGAGGCCAGAGGCTGGAGAACTCAATCAGCCCAGCGTTCCTCCATCCTGCCAAAGAGGACAGCTGAAGGAATTTAATTTCTCTTGACCCTGCCAGTTCCCGCAGGGGGGAGGGGGAGGAAGAGCACCTGTCATTGCTGTCAAACCTCAGAGGACCAGGTCCTAACCCACCACCTGGTCCGTACTAACCAAGGGAAATAGGAAACACTGCCCTTTAGCCCCCTAACTCCCTGTCCCTGCCCCCACCTTACTCCCACCAAGGCCCATGGCAGCAAAACTTATTTTGTTTCAGGCTTTTCATCTAATAAAAGCTGTGTCAGTGTTGCTGAACTTTTCCCAAGAAGAAGAAAACATGCTCAAAGAAACCCTGGAGTATAAGGTAGGGCTCTCTAGTCTGCTGTTCTGGCCTCTCAAACTAGTTAGCACTGGGCAAATGAGACCAGCTCTGGAGGCAGGTAATCAGTCACGGCTGATGCTCAGCTGAGCCACTTTAGGATGAGCCTGACCTAGGCAGTATGTAGTGAGGACACCCTTTGTGCCCAGATGCCTGTATTGTACTTGACCAGTTGGCCTTGTATTTCTCAGAGCATTCTCATTGATATCCTTTATTTATAGCCCTAGGTCTAGCCTTACATCCAGACGTTTTAAGAATTCCAAAAAAGCCAGGCACGGTGACTCATGCCTATAATCCCATAGCACTCTGGGAGGCAGAGGTGAGAGGACTGCCTGAGCCCGGGGGTTTGAGACCAGCCTGGGCAAGTTCACAAGTTGTAGAAATGATCTCTACAATAAATTAAGAAAAATAAGCTGGGTGTGGTGGTACGTGCTTATAGTTCTGGCTACTTGGAAGGCTGAGGCGGAGGGACTGCCTGAGCCCAGCAGGTCAAGGCTGCAGTGGCTGTGAGTATGCCACTGCACCAGCCTGGGCAACAGAGACTCCTACTCAAAAAAAAAACCTAAACAGATCTGCCTAAGTGTTATGAGAAAATTGCCTACAGTTAATTACCTACAGTTCCACTACCTTGTTCTTGTCAATTCACTTTTTCCCCTCATTTTCCTCTCATACTTAGGATGGGGCCTACAGACTGGTCACTCAAACCATCTTGCTCTGCTCAGAGCCAAAGTCAGGATGTATGCGGGCTGGAAGAGGATAGGCCCAGGGAGGGGGAGGGGTTGGTTCACTTTTCTCTACACCAAGTCTCAAGAGCCTTTTCTGTTTCAAACACAGATGTCGTGGTTTGGGTCCAAACCAGCTCCCAAGGGCAGCATCCGGCCATCTATCTCAAACCCTCGGATACCATGGTCCTAGAGGGAACTACCCAAGGATGGAGCTCTATGGGTTGACTCTTTTTCTGTGAAAAGAACACTGACACACCAGTCTGGGTGGGTTTTTAATCACTGTAACTGCAGTATTTTGTACAAGTGTCTAAACATTGTTTACAAGACTCAAGGCTCACTTTCTTGCAGGCTGACATGAACCTCAGGGGTTAGCTGATCCTGTGTCATTCTGGTCACCAAATGGGAGGGTCCTAGCACTGTCCAGATTTCCACAGTGCTGCTAATACCCCAGCTCTGGCCAGCACCCCATCTGCACCTGAATCCTGTAACTTTTCATGTTAGCACTTACAGCTGAAGCGATCATCTGCCAGGTGGCAAGTGAGTCATCATGTGATGACGCTGGAGGTAGAGACAGCCCTTTGAAATGGTGCCCAGCAGGCCTAACCCACCTGCTTCTGCTAGGAACAGCCAAGTCCGTGAGGGTTGCTTTTTAGAATGCAGACAAGTTAGAAGAGGCTTTTTATACTTTCCTCTCAAGAAAATGTTATTTCACTTGTTTTTCAAACCACCTAGAACTTCAGATGTGTACATCTTTAAGGGCCAGTGTAGATGAAGAATATGCAACTTTGAGACGGTATCTCCATTTTACTTAAGATAACTAACAAATATGTAAAAAGATCCTTAGTACCAAATACACTCAATTGCCTTTTTAATGAATGTACTTGTCTTGGATAGGTTGCTGGTAAACCATTTTAAACTATTTTTTATAGCTAAAGTTCTTCACTATTATAAACATGTCTTCTGTTTTACAAAATCCATTTAACTGGTGTTCTTAAAGGAAGATCCAAGCATCAAGAGGAAATTATTTATAAAATAGGAATTCCTGTCCCTTTGTAATTTCAGTAGCATTCTGTGGCATCTGCTGCTCTCTGAAGCAGTGGTGGTGTTTCGTTGGCTTTGCCCTTGCTTCAGGGATGTGCTACCGCTGGGCAGATGTTAATCGCCTGTCCTCCACTTAAGGACTATCTGCTGTACTCGGTGGAAGCAGCAGCTCTTCCCCCAGCCTTGACCAAAACATGAGGCAGTCTGCTTTGTGTGTGGAGCCACTCTCTCCCTCATCCTACCCCGTATGTTTCAAATGACACCACATCCACGTATGGCATTCAGACAGCCCCCGGTGGCTGCAGTACTTCAGATCATGCACATGGCTCTGGTAGTGACTGATTAAAAAAAAAAAAGGTACTATTATTGAGGAAAAGGGAACATCCTTGTTCTGGATAAGCCACAATATCGAATCTGAAGAAAAAGCGTTTATTGATTTATCGTTTGATTAAAGTTTCATTGGTTAAATAAAAAAATGAATTCATAGCTGGAGCTCCTAAATTTATTATGAGTTATCCAATAGTGTAAGTTGTTTCTCAATTGTGCTTAGGGCCAAAATATGTATATAAAAATAAATCTCACAGAAAAACAACTATCTGCAGGTATGAAATAGCAAGCCAGGGCAGCAGCCCCTCGGTCCCAGCTCAGGCTCTCTGCCATCTGAACAGCCGTTCCCCACGACCTGCCTCCTCATAGCGCTCTTCCTTGCAGACGTCTGTCCCATGATTAGAATGCGGTTTTCCATTTACCTGGTGGAACATGAAACAGGAGTCCCTTCTGTTCTGCAATCTTGACAAGCAAGAGGTAGCTTTCTTTTCAAAGTAGGATTTCCTTTTTTCAACTGTTTCAGGAAAGAATCGCTAAGACTGGGTAGTTCAAGGCGTGCCAGCGGCAGCTATACTTCTGTGGAAGCCCGGTATGACCCTCTATGGCTTCTCCAGTCCTTGAGCAGGTCTCACACACACCCCACCTCCCACTTCCCCGGCTGTTTAAGATGTAGCTGTGGGGCCTATTCCCAAGCCTGCACACACTGAGGGAGAATTCACTGATTAGGCTTTCCTCCTGCATGTTAAATTTCCTTCAGCTTTAAGAGGAAGAGTGGAGTAAATATTCTAAGTGATTTAATGCACTTTTAATTGTATAAAACTTTGTGAGAGAGACAATATGTATAGCCCTTTATATGAGCATTGGATCTTGACCTCTCCTTCAATGTTGTAAATAGGGATTGTATTATCTAAAATTGCTATAGATTCATTTGTGGTGCAATACACTTTTTGATTAAAGCTCTTCAATCCATATGCAGCTGCAGTGGATGACTTGATGTAGTTTGGTGTGTAGTATTTCTTTGACTTGTTCAATCCTAGTACACGGTATCCTGTATTTAATGCTTCAAGGCCAACTTCAAGGGCTAGAGAACATTTGCCTTTCAGAAAGAACCTCCCCAAATTGGGTTTGAGTGAATAAATGTATGTAATTTAATGACACCAACAGCTTAGTCTTGCCTCCCAAGAATTGCAGCAGTTCTGCAGACAGGCTGGAGAGGGGAAGATTGTATCACTTTGATCAGAGTCTATATCCGAGGCCCATTTGACCCAGAAGAACTTCAGGAATATGAATGGAGTCTTTACCTCTGACAAAAAGCAAGCTGCAATTTCATATGCTGAAAAGGAAAGAAAAGCATTTTTGCCCTTCCAAGAGGCTTACTGTTATTGGTTATAGGGAATGAAATTATGCATATATGTTAGCTGATGCTCTCTATTTCTGGCTGTTAGTTTTTGCTTGTTTTTGTGGTTTTTTTTTTTTGAGTTGGGAGTCTCTCTCTTGTTGCCCAGGCAGGAGGGCAATGGCATGTTCGTGGCCACCGCAGCCTCCACCTGCTGGGCTCAGTTGATCCCTCCACCTCAGCATTCCAAGTAGCTGGAACTACAGGCATGCACCACCACGTCCAGCTAATTTTGATTCATTATAGAGATGAGGTTTTGCCAAGTTGTTCAGGCTGGTCTTGAACCCCTAGGCTCAGGCAATCCGCTCACCTTGGCCTCCCAAAGTGCTGGGATTATAGGTATGAGCCACCGCGCCCGACCTGTTAGTTCTTTAAAGAAAACTTGTCAGTGCAGCAGTAAGAATACTCCTGCAACACAGCTGACCCAGCATTGGGAGATGGTGACAAGGCATATCTGAGGCCCACCCTCAAAAGATTCCAAGTGCAATCACAAACTGAAGACTTTTAAAGCCTTGATGAATTATTAAATGTTTGGCACTTTATTAAATTAAATAAGCTCCAAAATTACATACAAATCAAAGGAGTAGGAAACAATAAATAGTTATTCAGCACAATGCCTCTCTGTAGCAGCCAGCAGCACTATAGGCAAGGGTGAGGCTTGCTGTACTGCTGTGGCAGAGGGCCTGTAGATTGCCATGCTCGCTCCCCAGGGATGGCTAAACAGAGACACGTCTACCCCTTCCACGCTGAGTTTCTGGAACAAACTCTCATTCGTTACCATCCCACTCGTTACCCTTTTTTTTTTTTTTTTTTTTATATACATGAAACACACTGCAATGTATATACTAATAAGCCAAGAGCTTTATTGATGCAGCAGGCACTTTACAAGGAACCCAAGAGTGGCTGCCTTCTCTGGGAAGACAGGATGTCTGTACAAACTCTTGGGTCTTTTCCACTTCAAAAAACACAAACTCTCCCTTTAACCACAGCCCTTGGATCTGCACCTGCCTGAATCATCCCTCCCCCGGTGCACATAGGTACACCTGACCAACGCTGGCCGGCCACTCTAGTAGACAGAATGTCAGTTCTGCATTACTTGTAGACAAAGGCATAGACTATCAGATCCTGCAAAGGATTTAGGAAACAGTAAGACAATTTCTCCCTCCACCCTGAAAATAAAATACATTTCAGCAGATACATGTCCTGAAATAGTTTAGTTGGGAGTTCCTAGAAAGATGGTCCATTGTCAGTCCCTTCTTCACCAGCCTGGGCATCCACAATTCTTCTCAAGGTAACATGAGTCTTTTTTTTTTAAACAGTCTTTCTTGCTGTAAGAACTCTTATAATGGAGCCTAGTCCTCCTACTGCTAAGGCCTGTGGGGGCAGGAAAAGGAAACGTGTCAGATGAGACCTGGCGGGCCAAGAGGGAGCCTAGCCTGCCAGGGAGATGGGGCCAGGCACTCCCTGACCTAGATCCCACCATGTCATAGACCCTCTGAAAAAGGATCCCCATGACAGACCTCATTCTAGGGAAAGAGCTCTGTCCTGCAGCCACGGCTCCTGAGAGCTGCCAGCTCTTGGGCAGAACCAGCTTGAGGACACTCACCAAACAGATGGCAGAGCCCTTCGAGTTTCCCTTTGGACAAGCTCTTTGTTGCCAGCCTGCCAGCACTGCCCTAGGCACGGACGTACACACAAGCCCACTGACGGCAGCCTGCTGGTGTGGCTGACAGGCATCAAACAAGTTGCTCTAAAAGGACAAAAAAGCCTGACCATCCCATGCAGAGGATTGCTCGCTCCCCGCAAGCCCAAGCCACCCTCACCTACTGAGCCCAGAAGAGGGGAGGCTGAGGAGGTGCAGCACGCCCACCAGCCACAACCACAGCCCCGCAGCCAGGCTGCCCCAGGGGACTGACTGCCGTAAGAGCTCTCTTCAGACTCAACACTGAGCAACCCGGGAGGGAAAACATGTGAGTAACAGCCTGTCTCCTGTAGTGGTAGGTGTGCTGACTGCCGCACTACAGGGTGTGCAGAGGAGGGGGCCGCTGTGGCCCACAGGCACAACACAGGCTTGACCAAAGGACCTGCTCTTGTACCAACACAAGTGAAGGGCGGATCAGCTCTTTCTACCAATGGTGAAGGCCACATCAAGTGATGTTTTCTACCCACTGCCCCCTCTGGCTTGGTGAGGCTCAGGCCAGGGCAGGAAGCCCTCAGAGCTGGCTGGAGGGCTCAGCCTGCATTTCTAAGTCCACCCCCACCCCCCGCTCCCTCTCCCCCAGCAGCTGCCTCCACCAATGCAAAAAAAGTATCATGAAGTCCCAACCAACCAACAAACCTCCCTCCTACCTGGGACTCCCCATCTACCTTACCATGCCATGTCACCTGCCCCTGTGTCCTGTACCAAGGGTACCCCGTCCTGCCTGGCATAAATCAGCAGCTAAAAATCAAAAGCAACTGCAGTTACCACAGCCACTAGATCCCCACCAGGTGCTTCCTTGGGAGCAGTAACTAATCAGATACCCTATGCTTAGACTCGTCCCCTGACCTCATATGCCTAGCAGACTCTCCTACGTTTGTTTTAGAAAATTTGGCCTCCTAATCTGAACCTTAGGGTAAGTCAGTAGGCTGCCTGTGGGGGTCATGCATTCACATACCTTTTCATGCCATTGGAGTAACACTGCACTGCTATTTTCTGTGGGCTTCTCAAACCCTTTATAAATGTACTTCATTAACAAGTCAACGCCGTTTCTGTCCAGTGACTGCACAGCCTGCTCAATTTCACTGCTCTTAAAATTGGTGAGCACTTTTAGCACCACGCCCTGGGCTCGCTCCTGCAAAGGAAAGAAAATGAGTGAGGCCCAGAGCCATAGCCCAGGCGCAGCTAAACGCCCCCGTGGGCGCAGGAACACTTAACCAAGTGGTCAGCAGTCACCAGAAACACTGTCCAGCTTCTAATTCATCTAGAATGGTTACAATAAGTAAGCTAAAATTACTTTATTGGTTTACATTTCAAATTACTCCTTATTTATGCCAATCATGTATTCCTCTTATTTTGAGGGCAATAATAAGTGGTTTGCTAGGGACAAGCATCACTCTTTTTTATGACACCAACAAGGCCTTACACAACATAAGATCACAATGGTGGGGTGGGGGTCCATTTTTTTCAAAATAAAACAGGTTTACTTGGCCTCAGCTTCTCTCTCTCTACGCACCCAGGAACAGAGGAGCCATTCCCCTGCACCTTTGTGTCACCAATGGCTGTCACAAGATGCCAGAACCCCAGCTTCAGAGACCCCTTTCCCTGGACCAAATTTTAGCCTCAGTGATGCAGGAAGCACACCTGTATCTTTTTACTTAGTTTCTAAGAGGCAGGGCATCTTAAAGTCACTTAAATCCTTTGCAAATGAAGCCTACGCAATAGCCTGTGAAAGTAACCACCACTAAGTCCCACAGGGCAAGCTAATTTTGCTAATCAGTCAGGGCTGGGGTGGCTTCTCACCCCACTAGACCTGGGGAGGAGCGAACATTTCTTTGGGGAGCTGTTATTATAAACACTGACCGCTTTGATGTCAGAGAAAGCTCAACATCTGGGGAAGGTCAGGAGGCTCCCGCAGAAGCGCTGCCTAGAGCCTAGTGCCAGCTCACTCGCACAGGTGCAGAGAGAACAGACGCTGTCCAGAGCCCCAGGAAGCTCCCTCTCCCACAGGGCAGACAGATGACCACAGCCCTGGTCCCAGCACCCGCAGAACCGCAGCACCACCTCTTTACCTTCACGGCTTGATTCTTGGTGTTGACGGGAGAGTTCCGCAAGGCTGCGTGGAACGCCCGAAGCATGTCCCCCGTGCATCCCACCAGTTAAGGACGGCTAGGCTCAAGCATGTCCACACTGTCATTAACAAACTCACTTCAAAAAGAGCTCAAGAGAGCAGTCAGATGGGATTTTATCCACTCCACCCACCTTCCGCTGCCAGCTTCTAGGTGGGCATTGTCTGTCTATAGCCTGTTGCTTTCCTGAGCCATGGGGAGGGTGGAGGACATCTCTACCAGCTCTGCAAGCCCCTCCTTCTGCCTTCTGCTGCAGCTTCCCCTCAAAGCAACTGTCCTTGAAGGGTGACTTGCAGTCCAAGCTGACTGAGCTTGCTCGCATCTGCTTGGTGCTTGGTACCGTATGTGCGCTACTGAATCCTTACAACAACCGTGCATAAGAACTAGAGGTCATTCTCATTGTTTCATTCTAAAAACAGGAAGAATCAAAGTACAAATGGAGGCCTCCTAACATTTCATCCAATGGTTTTTATCAGTCAAACTATTAAGATGTGCTAAAACTTCTATCTTCCAAAACCTACCCACATCAATGAGGTCTCAACTGCTACAAGGAGAGGGCTGTTAACCTAAAAGAACCTCCCAACAAAATGAGCCAGTTTCTACCCTGCTCCCCAAGTCTTAGTTGCAACCCAGACACCACATTCTTTGCGGAGTTCTGAAAACCCAGCACACAAAAGAAAATTACAATCTGGGTTAGGTCCCCAAAGGTGACACCTATTTTAAACTGAATTACATCAGCCAACTTTCATTTCCTCATGTGAAACACTGGCTTCAGCCAAAAAGTTTCAAAAATAGAACAAGGAATGGCATCTGTCCAATTGAGTCTCTACTCCCTCATGCAGTGATACCCACGTGTGGACAGGGCCTCCAGAGCAAAGCTCAATCTCTTGGCTTCCCTAGTGCAGGGTCCATCTAGAGCAAGCTAGGTCTGTACAACCAGGTGAGCCACTCCCAGTCGTGGTTCCCCAGCCCCCTGCTTGGCTCTGCTCTACCTTCTACATTCGACAGCTAGCCCACTGCCTTTATCTTTCAGCTTTGGAGTTTTGTCCCCCCAGCCAAACAAGGGTCAGTCTGATATCAGTCACCAATAACGTCTACCTCATAACTCTTCTAATTTCTTGGCCCCCAAAGCAATAAGCAAGGTCCCAGAGGCTTAATAAGAAATGTAAGGCCAGGCACAGTGGCTTATGCCTATAATCCCAGCACTTTGGGAGGCCAAGGTGAGAGGATTGCCTGAGCCTATGGGTTCGAGACCAGCCTGGACAACTTGGCAAGACCTCATCTCTACAATAAATCAAAAAATTAGCCAGGCATGGTGGCGCGTGCCTGTAGTTCCAGCTACTTGGAAGGCTGAGGCAGAAGGACCGCCTGAGTCCTGCAGGTTGAGGCTGCGGTGGCCATCACTGTGCCACTGCACTCCAGCCTGGACAACAGACTCCAACTCAAAAAAAAGAAAAAAATTATAGGCTCAAGCCTATAATCCCAGCACTTTGGAAGGCCGAGGCAAGAGAAATGCCTGAGCCTTGTGGGTTTGAGATCAGCCTGGGCATTACGGCAAGACATTGTCTCTACAATACATCAAAAAATCAGCCAGGCGTGGTAGCGCGCATCTGTAGTTCCGGCTACTTGGAAGGCCAAGGAGGAAGGATCACCTGAGCCCAGCAGGTTGAGGCTGCGGTGGCCAATGCACTCCAGCCTAGGCGACAGAGTAAGATTCCAACAAAAAAAAAAAAAAAAGAAAAGAAATGTAGACTAGCTTGCTCTTGCCTTAAACCTAGTACAATTGACAAAATCATTCAGAAGATGGATAGGGAAGGGCAAGGATAATATAACTAGTCCATGGGTCAAAAGTCATTGCTTTAGAATTAACTCTCTGCAGCACCAGTTTGTCCAGCAATCATTACACCCACTGATGGGCAAGGGCCCTCAGCAGTTGGTAAGATCTGGGAAAAGGGAGAGTATTCATGCAATCACATATCATTAGTGCTGCTGGCCTCCATACTCAGCTGGCTTTAAGCTCTTTCCAGAGAACAGGTTATGTTGGCCGAGGGAACCCTGCCCAGTCCTTGATCTCCTCTAGAGCTTTCTCAACCACAGCACTACTGACATTTCAGACCCAGGATTCTTTGACGTGGGATCTTTCCCACTTTGTAGCATGCTTACTAGCATCCTGGCCTCTACCCCTAGATTCCAGTAGCACCCCCAAATTGTGACAATCAAAATTTTTTGTCACTGGGCATGGTGGCTCACACCTGTAATCCCAGCACTTTGGGAGGCAGAGGCAAGAGGAGTGCCTGAGCCCAGAGGTTCAAGACCAGTCTGGGCAACTTGGCGAGACCTCATCTCCACACTAAATCAAAAAATTAGCCAGGTGTGGTGGCATGGGCCTGTAGTTCCAGCTGCTTGGAAGGTTGAGGCAGAAGGATCACCTGAGCCTAGCTGGTCAAGGCTTTTGTGGCCGTGAGCATGCCACTGCACTCCAACCTGGGCAACAGAGTGAGACTCCAACTCAAAAAAAAATTTTTGTCTCTGATATCAGACAGGGAGTAAAGGGGGGTGCAAACCCACTGCTCTAGACAGATCCCTGATCCAGAAGACTAGAAGCTGCTTCATCAAGGAAGAAACAGAACTAATACTTTCAAATCACCACAAGGCCTCATTCCAAAAAACTCTTTGCCACAAGAATCATTATTCCCATTTTAAAGGCAACAAAACTGAGGCTCAGATCTGCCCAAGGTCACAAAGCTAAGCTGTCCAGTTGGCCTTCAAACCCAAGTTGTTTCTACCTCCCTTTCCTGCTGCTCTACCCACAGACCAAGCTGCATGTCTGAGACACTTGCTGTGTGCCCAGTAATGCTGATGTTGTCCCATCGTGCTCCCATGGAACCTATGATGAGGCCAACAAGACTATCTTCCATTTACCAGAGAAGGATGCTGAGGTTGAGAGGGCATGTGCCCCATCCAAGGTCACACAGCTAGAGCACGATAGATGCACAGCCTGTGTTCCTTCTTCATCTGTGTGATCTTCCACCATGACACACTTCCCCTAGGACAGTACCCCTCTCTACCCTCCCCCACTTAAATCAGTCACCCCTCTCCCTGTTCCCCTCTCCTCTGTCCTAAGACTCTTAGAAGGTCTATAGTTTAAATTCAATGATCTAATTTAAGTCCAATTCTTGGCACATGGTGGAGACTCAGTATTAGTTCCTTTTTCCTCTTAACCTGGGCACCACATTTGCCGGGATTTCAGTTCTCCTTGTCTGCTAATCTCTCTTTCCCCAATCCCAAGAGGTACTCTCTCCATGGTAACAAGGTCTCTGACACTGCCATTAGTGGATAAACTGCCATCCCATGGATGTGCTAAGCCTAGACTTCTAAACAGCCTTAAGGAACCTACCACTAGGCTGGGATGTACCAACACATGACTTTGTACCAGCTTCTGCAGTAACAAGACCAGGACTTGGTCTCCTCATTTGTGGGATGGGGGGGGGGGGTCCTTGGCCCAAAGGCCTGACCTTGGAGCCCTTTCACAGCAATGACTACCCATGAGCCAGGCCCTGCACCAGACTACAGAACCAACCTCCCCTCCTGGGAACCCTTCCCTTGACCCCATTTCAACAGTAGGGCAAGCGAGGTGATCCTGATGGGGCTGGAAATCCAAGTTTGAATCTCCACCTTCAAAAAGGCATTCCCGTTCAAACAAAGTCTGAAGGTTTTTATTTTAAAAGCAAGTTGGAGGGGCGAGCAGGACTCCTCCCAAAAGCAGTGGGCCTGACTTCCCAAGCTGAGTCAACTGATTACACACTGAGAACCTGATTTATATACAGCATGAGCCTCCAACCCTGCCCTGGCAAGTGTGGGGGGGGAGGGGAATGCACTTCCTGTAACACCATTTGAATCAAGAAAAATCCTTCCTGTGAGAATAAGTCAGTTTCCTGAGCTCAAACTGCTAGGGGACCAAGCAGGCTGTGACAATCACCTCTATTTTTAAAACTTCTAAATACTTGTTTTGTGTGGCCACAAGAACAGTCGCTTCCAGTCATTGGGGCTCTACTTTGACACTTCACATTACGGTGTCTGGTTTTTCTTAGCTCTAAACTACTCGTTTTTTCTACTGCTTCCTGCAAAAGTAGGCTCGGGGGGGGGGGTGCCAAAACTCACTTGTGCGTGGCTGAGACATCAAGGTCCAAAGCCCAAGGTGTTCAGAGGAAAGTGAAAATTGGTGGCATTAAGCTGGAGATTCAAACTGCTCTGGCGTAGGAGGGGCACAATCTCTCGGGGCTGAACTAAGGCTTCCGTCTCCATTCCCTCCTTGATCCTCTCTTCCCCACAGCCATCCGCCCACCTATTTCATGCTGTGCAGGCATCGGGGCCACGACGGCCAGCAGGGCAGGCCCAGGAGACGGTGCCCCGAGCCGCCCTGGCCACCCAATTACTCAGAGGTGGCTCACCTCGGCCCCTCCCGCCGACCAAGCTTCACGAAAGGCCCTATTTCCTGCAGGGAAGGGACAGCCGCAGGGGAAGAGGAGGCGACGGGGGACAGAGGAGAGCCCGCGGAGGGACGAAAGGCCTGCGAGGCCGGAGCCCGTCCGGCGTGCTCCGGGGGCCGCCGAGGGAGCCCGGCCGCCAGGGTCCGGGAGCCGCGTGAGGCTGCGCCGC
>NW_007245983.1:297478-308367 GCF_000164805.1 Carlito syrichta
AGTCTCCTGGCACGCTCTCGGCCTCGAGGAGCCTCCGTTTCCCCTCGAGGGAGTGGGCACTCCGCCCCGCGCAGGCCCAGCTCGTGTGCGCCGTAACGGCGCCCGTTCTCCCGCTTCCGCCGGCCTCCGAGGCGCCCTGGGGGCCGGCGCGGGCGCCCGACGCCGGGGGTGATCACTGCCCAGACAGTGGGATCGTTGGGCCCCGGGGAGAAGGGGCCCGGCTCTGCTTCTTGGATGCCTAGCAGGCTTCTTGGAGAAGGAACCTTCGAGTTGATGCTTAGGGGATGAATAGGCGTTCTTATGGCCCGGGGATGCCACCATACTGAGCCAGAGGAGGCTGCGTCTGCTTCGGACACAAAACACCAAAGTGATCCAGCTGTAAAGGAGTGGGAGACTTTTTTTTTTTTTCTTTGAGTTGGAGTCTCACTCTGTCGCCCAGACTGGAGCGCAGTGGCCGCTCCCGGCCACCGCAGCCTCGACCTGCCGGGCTCCGGCGATCCTTCCGCCTCAGCCTTCCGAGTAGCCGGAATTACAGGCGCGCGCTACCACGCCCGGCTGATTTTTTGATTTATGGTAGAGATGAGGTCTCGCTGTCCAGGCGGGTCTCGAACCCGCGGGCTCAGGCAATTCGCTCACCTCAGCCTCCCAAAGGCGCGGGATTACAGGCTGAGCCACCGAGCCCGGCTTGGAGTGGGAGACTTTTAAGATGCTTGAAGTGTGCCCAAGGGGCTGACGTTTTGACTTGGTGCAACGACCCCGCGTGTGTAGCAGTTTGGCCTGGCGGGTGGGAGCTCAGGAAAGGGAAATGACCCTGTGGCTACTACCATCCTGACAGGAAGGGCAAGGTCCTGGGGGAGCTGAGGAGTCGGACCTGGCTGGAGAGGCATGTCTTGGTAGAAAGCAGAATTCTCCGAATCTGAGATGGGGTGAGGTTGTTAGGGCAGTGGAGAGGACTCCAAGGGGCCGGGATTGAGTGCCTGGGCTGTTGCCTGAGGAATTGTTCATTTACCTTAGTCTTAGGGTAAAATAGACTTTTTCATCATAGTTTGAAAACTATTTTCATCTAATAGCACTCTTTTCAATAAAGTCATTAGTTGAAATGTAACTTTTTCATTGCTTGGATTACTTTCCATTGAACTGTCTGCAGATGAGTAAAATGCTGCCAGACTATGATGCAATCTAGTATTCAGTGTGACAGATGCAGACTCCCATGGGGGGAAACAGGTGCTGAATAAAAGTTTCAAGGGTCCTGGAAGCAGGCAAAGCCCACCTGCATTTCACCTCCACACAGGGGAGGCCACAAGACAGCAGAAATTTGTATCCCCAGAACGTCCTGGTCAGAAAGAAACTTAAATCCAAGATATCCATTTTACAAGTAAGGAAACAGCCCCACAGAAAATGGTGAATGAAGTAATGTCACAGCTCACGGTCATGGATGTCCCTTCCAGTCAGGGAGGCAGTGCTGCCGGGGGGGACATCACACGGTGCCTGGGTACACCTTAGACGAAGTGGTCAGGGGAGCTATGCCTGAGGCGGTGACACTGAACAGGGGACCTGAAGGAAACATAAGAGGGAGCCAAGCAAAGGCTCAGAGTTGGGGTGAACTCAGTGTATTCCGGAAACAGCATGGCCACACTGGAACGGAAGAGAGAGATGAGATGGGGTGGAGGGCTGGTGTGGAGCTAGGAAGGCCGAGGAAACGACTTGGTCTTAACTCAGATGGGACAGTGATATGGTCTGACTTCAGTTTGAAAAGGGGCCTCTGGCAGCTATATTGAGGACACATCTGAGGTTGGGTGCAGAGGCTCGAGCCTGTCATCCCAGCACTTTGGAAGGCCGAAGTGAGAGGATTGCCGGAGTCCAGGGGTTTGAGAACAGCCTGGGCCACTTGGTGAGACCTCGTCTCTACAATAAATTAAAAAACTAGCCAGGCGTGGTGGAGCATGCCTGTGGTTCCAGCTACTTGGAAGACAGATGGAAGGATCGCCTGAGCCCAGCAGGTCAAGGCTGTGGTGTCCATGAGCGTGCCACTGCACTGCAGCCTGGGCGACAGAGCGAAACTCCAACTCAGAAAAAAAAAAAAAAAGAGAGAGAGAGAACACATCTGGTAATGAAAGCCAAAACAAAGAGTTGATTTAGAAGGTGACACCAGCCAGTCCAGGGAATAAGCAATGGGCAGCTCAAGCCAAGCAGGTGCCAGTAGTGGTAGTAGGAACAAGTTGGATATATTTTGAAGGTAGAGCCCATAGGATTTGCTGGTGGCTTAGATGTGGCATGTAAGAGGAATGGGAGTCACATGTGATTTCAAGTTCAAAAAAGATGTACACAGTCATTCATTCTGATAGAACTATAAGCATTTGGAAAATATGACGGCAAAGCTCCTGTGCACCATTGGACTAATTTAAGACTAAGCTGGCAACAGCTCTCCATCTCCTGGAAGCCTTCCCATGGTCGGAAGCAAGGCTCATTAATTAATTCATCCAGCAAGCATTCATGTGCCGGGCCTGGAGACTAAGAAAACCAACTCAGGTGTTGGCCATAGTTCTGTCCCCAGGAAACTTGCAGGTTGGCTGTGGAAACTGACACATAAACATCATTTTAACTCAGTCTGTTTGGGGACTGCGCCGAGAGGGATGCACAGAGGACTTGGGACTCAAGGGGAGGTTGCTGCTCATGGGATGGGAGAGGGCTCCCTGAAGGAGGTGACACCTGACAGCAATAAGAGGACAGCCTGGCTTTAACCAGTGCTCTAAGAGGCTGTGTGTCTTTGTAAATGGCAGTGCAGTGACACTAATGCCAATTAATGCATGCTATGAACAGCAATGGAAGGCCTATTCAGAAACTCTAAACACCTTCCCAGCTTTGTGAGTTACCGTTTAACTTTCAGGGTCAGACCCAAGTGTTGGCTCCAGTGAGAGCATTAATACTGATGATAATTTGAGCGATTGTTGTGCATCAGGTGTTGTGTTAAGAGCTGTACATGTATCTTCTGTAATCCTTATAAATGCCCCATTTCACAGGTGAGAAAACTGAGACTCAAGGGAGGGGTTTGTCAAGAGCTCAACTAGTACCTTGGCGATAAGGCAAGAATTTGGAACCCGGTCGTGGTTCACTTTGAAAAAAGCTATGAGTGGCCTTTCCAACGCCACTTGTCGCCTCCACCAGAACACTTACGGAGTTGGATTATAACTGTCTGACTCCGCCTCTCCCGCTCACCTCGCACTTTAAACTCCTCCAAGGCAGGAATCTCGTTAATTCGGCTTCGAAAACCTTCACCCCCTCAGACCACCGGCGCCTAGCTCAGAGCTGCACAGATTGGGAGATCTGCAAGTTTCCCCGAATGAATGAGTGAACGAATACATGACTAAATGGACGATTTCGAGCCCTTAGTGTGTCGTCTACAGTAAACTTCCGCCAACCCGGGGCCTCGGTTTCCCCAACTGCGCAGCTCAGGGTGTATTACCCACCTAGACAGCTCCGGGCGGCGGGAAAGAGGCGGGCACCACGGGGCGGGGCGGGGCGGGGCGGGGCGGGGCGGAATGGGAAGGGCGGAGCCGAGGAGCCCCATGCCGCGGCGTCATTGGCTGCGCCCACCTCCACCCGGCAGTAGTTACAGAGGTCAGCCTCTCCCACTTCCTCTTTCCCTCGGAGCAGGGGTCCGCGGCTGTGGTGCCTTGTGCAGCAATGGTAGGAGCCGGGAGATCGAATAACATCCGCGCGCTGGCGGGAGCGTGGTTTGGGGCAGGGGGCACAGGCTGAGTCCCCGGATCCCATAGGCCAGCTGGGCCTGTGGGACACCGCGCAGAACGGCCTGGCACCAACACAGCCCGCCTCCCGTTTTTTCCTCTGCCGAGCTTAGACCGGGAAGGACTCGCGCGGCCGCGACCTGTCTTCCTGTCTTTGGAATGGGGTGGCGGCTGTGTCTGGTAGCCGGCCTGGGCGAGGTCGCGCCCGCCGGGGTCTCAGTTACCCTGTCCGAGACACGGCCTCGGCGGGGAATCGATGCTGAGCCCCGGAAGGGCCTTCGTAGCCGAGTGCGAGGCGCGCCCCTTTCGGGCCTGGCCGCGACACAGGAGGGCCGGCGGGTTGACCCACACGCTTTCTCGCGCGCAGGCCAAGATTAAGGCCCGAGACCTGCGCGGCAAGAAGAAGGAGGAGCTGCTGAAACAGCTGGACGACCTGAAGGTGGAGCTGTCTCAGCTGCGGGTCGCCAAAGTGACAGGCGGCGCGGCGTCCAAGCTCTCCAAGATGTGAGTGACGCCAGGCCTCTAGACGTGGGGAGCACGTGTGCATCGGGAGTGTCGGGATTTTTGAAGGTGGCCTCAGCAGGTGTCCGTTTAGCTGCTCACCCAGTGCATTCTTGGGCCGCAGGGGAGACCCGCTGTTTCTTTACCTACTTTGGCCCCGCGGTCCTTTTGGCTGGGGTTCCCTTGCTTGGTTTCTCAGGTTGGAGAAAGAACCACCAGCACTTGATTTTTTTTTCTTCTTCGCCTATCACCCTTGGTAAGCGGGTGCCTTGTGCACCCTTTGCTTGAGTTGTAGTGTGACATTTGATTTACATCGGTAAGGATAGAGGAGACTTGTGAAAGGAACGTGGATTTGGAGTCAAATTCACTTCTGCCATATCCTACCTGAGGGGTAGGTTGGCTTGTCTCCCACAGGATGTTGTTCCTCTAAAGAATGCTGTTCACGCCGATAACTTTGCTGTAGGGTGGGGATGGGAAGATCAGATGAGTTGGGAAACAGAGGCAAAGTAACACACTGAATTCTCGAGATCCTGTTTGCCAGCCATCTACTGGGTGACCCTCCCTCATCTCCTGAAGTGGCTTTTGAACACGACTATAAGTTAACTTCTCCCCTGCCTGCCCCCATGGTGTTTCTACTTTCTGAATGTCTCATCTCTGAGTGGCCTGGGAATCTCTAAACTGGCCTGGTTGCCTGACTTGTGGCATTACTCCCCTTGCCAGCTCATTTAACTGAGATTTGGTCGAAGGTCCTTTCCTCATCTGCCCCATCTCTCCAGCTCGCAGTTCCTCATTAAGCCTCCTTTGTTTCCATCTCGCCTAACACTCCACCGCTCAGCAGCACTTGGGCTCTCTGTCCCCATTCCTGGGATGCCTGTCCCATGCTCCTCTACCTCACTTCCAGAACACCTTCCTCCTGGGTGAATATGGATCGGCTGGTGGGGAATATCACAGTGGTCCCTGCCCTGTGGGCCCTTAAAATGCCTTGGAGAGTGCTGTGTTTTCCCCATCTTCACTGACATCTCTGTTTTGTAGCCGAGTCGTCCGCAAATCCATTGCTCGTGTTCTCACCGTTATTAACCAGACTCAGAAAGAAAACCTCAGGAAGTTCTACAAGGTGAGGGGGGCGAAGTTGGCTACCAGAAAGAGGCTTTCCTGCTTGGGTGTCTGGGACTGGGAATGGTTGGGCTTTCCAGAGTCTACCCAATTTGTGGCTGGACTCTCCTTCAGCATCTTGGACTGGCATGTGGCAATGTAGACTGCATCCTCCAGCTGCAGATGTATAGAATTTGATGGTCTGGGTTGAGCTTGAAGTCCAGACTTCCCAACTGAGTGTGCTTGGACAGTTTATGGGATGAGCTCTTTAAGGTTGTTATGGGGTTTTTTGTTTGAGTCAAGGTCTCTTGCCCAGGCTGGAGCGCAGTGGCATGATCATGATTCACTGCAGCCTCAAACTCTTGGACTCAGGCAGTCCTCCTGCCTCAGATTTCCAAGTAGCTGGAACTACAGGCACATTGCCACTATGTGCAGCTAATTTCTCTTTTCTTTTTTTCTTTTTGAGTTGGAGTCTCACTCTCGCCCAGGCTGGAGTGCAGCAGCATGCTCACAGCAACCACAGCCTCAACCTGCTGGGCTCAAGTGATCCTTCCGCCTCAGCCTTCCAAGTACCAGAACTACAGGCACAGGCCACTATGCCCAGCAAATTTTTTTGATTTATTGTAGAGATGAGGTCTCTCCAAGTTGCCCAGGCTGGTCTTGAACCAATGGACTCAGGCAACCTCTCATCTTGGTCTCTCAAAGTACTGGGATTATAGGTGTGAGCCACCATGCCTGGGCTTTTTTTCTTTTTTTTAAAATTGAAGTCTTGCTGTTGTCCAGGCTGGAGTGCAGTGGCCACTCACGGCTACTGCAACCTTGACCTGCTGGGCCCAGGTGATCCTTCCACCTCAGCCTTCCAAGTAGCTGGAACTACAGACATGCACCATTACGCCCAGCTAATTTTTTTTTGACTTATTGTAGAAACACAGTCTGAAAATATTGCCCGAGCTGGTGTTTAAGGTTTACTAGCGCTATATGGCAGTCACTGCCAAGCACCTGACATTCTGTTCTGATGAGAGGGCCCTGGGGCTTAAGCTATTTCCCAGGATCACCTGCAGTCAAGGGAGTGATGGGCCTCAGTTCCAAGCCATATCTTAAGGAGGGCTGAATTGAGTGTGCTCTTGGAAATGTACACAGGTGTCTGGGCGCCCCCAACCCTGAATTTTGACACCATTTTCTGATGTTGTCCTTAACATGTTATCAGGGTTCACGCAGAGCAGCATCCAGAAGGAGACTTTGTGCACATAAATTGGGTAAATTTCAGAGATTTGGTTTACCTGGTTGTGGGGCTGCTTGAAACTCGACACAGGTTGAAGCTGCTCTCTCTAGTGGGATTCCTTGGCAGGAGCCTCAGCCTTGCTTTTAAAGCTTTATGCTGATTAGATCAGACCCACCCTGATTACCCTGGGTGCTCTCCCTTAATTAAAGTCATCTGGTTGAGACTTTAATTATATCTACTAAATGCTTCACATCAATACCCAAATTAGTGCTTTGAATAGCTGGAAGGTTTGACGCATCAGAAAAAGCAATCATAGCTGGATGCAGTGGTTCATGCCTGTAGTCTCAGCTACTCGAGAGGCTGAGGCCCCATCTCAAAACAATGAAAAAGCAATCGCTGTGACTGGGCTAGCTGTCTCCGGTACACTGTGGTGTGCACATTTGTGTGTGAGAACATTTTTCTGGGGAGTGGGCCTGAAACTTCCATCAGGTTCTGGGTGAACCGGGCAGAGGTGGGAGCCAAAAGAATTGCCTTCATGGCCATCCAGTGAGTGGCTGGGTATCAGGCAGATGGAAGGACCTGATAGGAGTCTGTTGACTTGGGAGCAAGCCTCTGTGCTCGTGTACCAGGCACTCCTGGGGGAGAGAAGTGAGGGCTCCCCCTTTACAGAAGTAGGGAATGTTCTGTGATGATGGAATTGGCCTGTGTCTGCATTGTGATCTGGCCGCGTGTGGCTGTTGAGTATTTAATGTGACTACAGTGACTGAAAACTGAATTTCCACTATGAACAGCTGTGTGTGACTGGTGGCTAGTGCCAGCTGAAACGAGGGATGTGGCTGGACAAATGCTTTCCTGCCTCCAGCTCCCCACCACAGCTTTCCCTTGTCATCCTGAGGGGTGGCTTTCTGCAGTTCTCTGTCCACCCACAGGGCCTGGTTCCTGGGGTGGTCTGATCTCAGGATCCCAGCTCAGCTCCCAGACCTCTCCTACACCTTTCCCTCCAGGGTGGGTTCCCAGAATGAGAATGACCTGACCTTCAGGGTACTCTGCATGTGCTGCTTTCTGCTCTCTCAACTGGCATCCTGTGCCAGCACCCAGTACAGGACCTTGTCCTGAAGAAGGTCCACGGGACCTTAGAACAACAAAGGAGAGGCCAGTGAAAGCTGCCGTGGTCTAGAACCCCTCACTGGGGGCACGTTGGACAGGCCCGAGAATGGGAGGAGCAGGGCTGAGGATGTGGAGGGTGGTTCTGGGCATGCAAAAACCCAAGGCAGGAATGGAGGGCAGGGCTTTGCTCCACGTGCAGGATGACCTTGGCCAAGCCAGGTCTTCCCTGCAGCTCTGTTGTCACAGGCCACATTAGATGAATTGAGCACTGCCTTAACTCCATACGCAGCATCTTGTGTCATGAAAGGATTGGTGTGACTTTGACCTCATGGCTGAGAATCAGACAGATGGAAGGAGCATTGAGTTGGGCGTCCACTGACACGGGTGCAAGCCCCAGTTCTCTGCCTGGGATTGGGGCAACGCTCAGCCCAGTAAGTCAACAAGTGAGGACAGCTCCACCGGCCTAGGACCGGGGAGAGTTAAATGTGCTGGTGAGCACAGTGTTCGGCCTGTTGATCTCTGCCTTGCAAATCATCTTCCCCCTCCCAATCCCAGCGCCCCGTCACTCCTCACTCTCAGAAAACGTCTTCCCATTGCCCTCGTTCTGACCTCCCAGGCTCTCTTAGTTGCTCCTAGAACCCTGGTTGTTGAATTCATCTTGCTGTCTACCCCCAGGGCAAGAAGTACAAGCCCCTGGATCTGCGGCCTAAGAAAACGCGTGCCATGCGCCGCCGGCTCAACAAGCACGAGGAGAACCTGAAGACCAAGAAGCAGCAGCGGAAGGAGCGGTTATACCCAATGCGGAAGTATGCGGTCAAGGCCTGAGCATCCACGAATAAAACACAACTGGCTGACACTGTTTTTTTGTTTCCTGATGCGTCCTCTGAGCAGGCTGGAGAGGTGGGATGGGGGGCGCCCAGGCTAGGGGCCCTAGTTGTGGTTACCAGGTGACGAGTGGATCCCAGCGAGCCCCTTGCCTGCAGCTGTTGGCTGCTCTGGTGGGGCCTGTAGCCCTGGCAGGGAGAGGGTGAGATCAGGGCTATCTGAGGTTGTGTTACATTGGAGGGGCCCTGAGTAGTTTCATGCGGGGTGCTCAGCATCTGGCCTGATCGGCAGCTCCACACACTAGAAGCTTCCCATCTGGGGTGAAGGCACAGGCATGGGCCACATCCAGGACTCCCTGCCAGAAGTAGAGAACGGGGGGAATTCAAGTCTTACCCTCCCCAAGGTTGGGGTCCACTGCTCCCCCCTGGGTGCCGCAGCCACAGGCCTCACCTTCACAGTCTCCAGGCACTTCCCAGTGCTGCAGTCCCAGACTCTGACCTGGAAGCAGGGAAGGAAGGGGCAGGAGGCCTCCCTAGGCCAGCTTGGCATCTGAAATCCCCTCTAGGTAAGCCTTGACATGTTGTCCTCATGGCCTGGGTTTTGATGTCTACAGGGTTTATCTGAAATGCTTGGCATGGGGTCTGACACAAATTGGGGTGCAAGAGTTTCCCTCCACCTGAAGCTACATAGGTCACAGAAATGTCAGGCCTTAGTGCTGGCAATTAGGTAGGAGATAAGAGCCCTCAGGGCTCTGAGAAGGGAATGGTGGGATTTGTCGAGGTTACCATGCGGGAGTAGCCAGCGCTGGCCAGCCGCTGCTCATCAGGGGAGAAAGCTATGCTCTTCACCCAGGTGACATGGCCCTTGAGTTGGACAAGCAGGCTGCTGGTTGTGGGCTTCCAGATGTGGATGGTCTTGTCCCAGGAGCCGGATGCCTGAACAGCAGATAACTCTGGTCCCCTGGGTATGGGGCCTGCGGGCTGCCCGGGACCCTCTTGGAACATAGCAACCCTGCTTACCAGAAGACCAGACGCTGAGTAGCGGAGGCAGCTGATGTTGCCACTGTGGCCCTCCAGCTCCTGGTGGAAGACTGCCGGGGTTCCTGCCCGCAGGTCCCAGATGCAGATAGTGGAGTCCCAGGAGCCGGTGGCCTGCAAGCAGCTCCCTGAGTCTGGCCCAGCCAGCCCTGCCCACCCTCCAGTGCCCAGGCTGGATGTGGGAGCACAGTCCCATCACTCAGCTACATGTGGGTCATGGGCCATGAATGGGGACCCAGGGCTGAGGTAAGCCTCACCAGGCAGTCCGCACTGGGTGAGAAGTCACTGCTCTGGATGGAGTCTCGGTGCCCAACTAAGAGGCGCAGTATCTGGCCAGACTAGAGGACACAGCCCTGAGCCTCTGGAGGCAGCTGCCCAAGAGGGGTCAGGCCTGGGCCTTCCTGCGAGGCTGCCAGAGCCACGTCACCACATAGCACCTGGGCCTTGACAGGCAGGGAAGGGCTGTCCAGGCAGGGGACCTGTGCCGAGGTATGTGGGGCAGGCAGCTGCAGCGGGGTGGGGGATGGAGGAGTGGTCTTGGGTACCTGGTGTGGACAGGGGCATGCAGAACCAATGGAGGGTTTGAGCCAGGAGGTAAGACGGGACGCCCTCTGGAGCCAGTGTGGAGGGTGCATGTCCTCCCCGGTCCCAGGTCTGACTGGGCCCCCCTCCACATACCTGCACCTCCCAGAGCATCACCCGCTTGTCCCAGCCACCCGAGGCCAGCTGCCTTGAGTCAGGGCTGAAGCTGACTGTCTCCACACTCCGCTGGTGACCTGCAGGCACCCGCCCAGGTGACAGCACACAGCAAGGTCCAAAAGGGAATGCAGGCCTGCCTGCTCGGCTCCAGATGGCACCTAGCCCACTCACCCTTCAGGACCCGCAGACACTTGGCTCCTCCCACATCCCACAGGCGGACAGTGCAGTCACAGGAGGAGCTGGCAAAGAGGTGGCCATCAGGAGAGAAGCGGCAGAACTTCACAGGGCCTAGGACAGGTGGTCGTGTCGGACAGGGTACTCTGCCCTCCACTTTCCGTCCGTACAGCCCAACCCCGGCTTATTTCTCCAGGCTTATTGTCCAACCCCTGCCATCTGGAGGCCTGGATTCCCAAGCTGGGCTGGTTTCTCGGCCTTGGAATACCCCATCTTGGTCTGCCCATCTGGAGATCATCAAATGCAAGCACCTCCCAAAATCTCATCCAGCATAGGTTCCTTGCTCCTGTGAGCTCCCAGCCCCTAACTTTCCCTATCAATGGCATTAACCTGTCTGCCTGTAATTGCCTGCTTTTTTTTTTTTTTGAGTTGGAGTCTCACTCCATCACCCAGACTGGAGTGCAGTGGCTGCTCCCGGCCCTCGCC
>NW_007245983.1:308765-309279 GCF_000164805.1 Carlito syrichta
AATCCACTCACCTCAGCCTCCCAAAGGCGCGGGATTACAGGCTGAGCCACCAAGCCTAGCATTCTTTTTTTTTTTTTTAATCTCAGTAATAATGATAACAGCTACATTATCTACCGAGTCCTTACTGGGTACTAGGCACTTTGCTTACATTCATGGATGAAATGGTCCAGAGAGGTGACAGGACACAGTCAGAACAGTGGTAGGTACAACATAGCGGAGCCTTGAAGACATGCTAAATTAAATAAGCCAGTCACAAAAGGACAAACACTGTATGATTCTACTTGAGGGAGGTACCTGGAGTAGTCAGATTCATAGAGACAGAAGCAGGACAGTGGTTGTCAGGCTGAGGGAGGGGGACAGGAAGACCTTTAACGTGGTTCAGGATGTATTCTGAAGGTGGGTTGCCCAACCGTGTGGATGTGTTTGACACTACTGAGCTGTATATTTACAAACGGATAACACGGTAAACATTGTGTATGCTTCCTTGACCATACTTTTTTTTTTTTTTTTTTTG
>NW_007245983.1:309305-310033 GCF_000164805.1 Carlito syrichta
GCGGGATTACAGGCTGAGCCACGGGGCCCGGCTGACCATACTTTTTAAAAAGTAGGCTTGAAGCCCAGATCTGTTGGTCGAAGCCCTAGCACCCAGGTATCAGGCCCTGGTCCCTTGTTCTCCTGCCCAGCCCTGCCATGGCTGTCTTGCACCCATGCCCAGCTCGTCAGAGGTCACTGTGGTGAGCCCTGCAGAAAACCAGAACAGGCCCATGGGCCTCGGCCTCCCCCTGCAGGCTGCGGAGCCCCACCTGTGTGGCCACTCAGCCGCCACAGCAGCCGCCCGCTCTGGGTCTCCCAGCCGTACACGCAGCCATCTTCGGAGGCTGTGAGCAGCGTCTGGCCGTCGGGGGAGAAGGCGGAGGAGTTGACCTGGAAGGAGAGCAAAAAGTGGTCCCATTCTGAAGTCAGAAACACCTGTCCACTCACCCCTGACCCCAAACTCCTGGACCAGCCCTAAACACTGGCCCAAGAGCCTCAGTTGCAGCATGGACTTCAGGCCTTACACCACAACTGGAGCCCAGGACACCCTCCCTGGAGCCTGGAAAACCTGAGCCTGAAGCCAGAGGCTGGAACCCCAGAGCAAAGAGCCCATTCTAGAACAGAATTCAGAGTCTAAGCCCCGAGTTCACTTTAAAACCAAGCCTAAGCCGGGCTCGGTGGCTCAGTCTGTAATCCCGCGCTTTGGGAGGCTGAGGTGAGTGGATTGCCTGAGTCTGCGGGTTCGAG